>NC_034613.1:67989502-67991001 GCF_900095145.1 Mus pahari | reverse complement strand
CAACCACTCTGGAAATTAGTCTGGGGGTTCCTGTGAAAATTGGACATAGTACTACCGGAGGATCCTTCNATACCTCTTCTGGGCATATACCCAGAAGATGTTCCGACTGGTAATAAAGACACATGCTTCACTATGTTCATAGCAGACTTATTTATAATAGCCAGAATCTGGAATGAACACAGATGTCCCTCCATAGAGAAATTGATACAGAAAATGTGGTATATTTACACAATGCAATACTCGTCAGCTATTAAAAACAATGAATTCATGAAATACTTGGCGTAATGGATATTTCTGGATGATATCATCCTTAATGAGGTAACCCAGTCATAAAAGAAGTCACTTGATATGCACTCACTGATAAGTGGATATTAACCCAGAAACTTAGAATACCCAAGATACAATTTACAAAACACAAGAAAACCAAAAAGCAGGAAGACCAAAGTTGGATACTTCATTCATCCTTAGAATAAGGAACAAAATACTCATGAAAGGATATAGGTACAGAGACAAAATTTAGAGCTAAGATGAAAGGATGGACTATCCAGAGACTACCCCACCCGGGCATCCATCCCATCATCAGCCACCAAACCCAGACACTATTGCACATGCCAGAATGATTCTGCTGAAGGGACCCTGATACTGCGGCCTCTTGTGAGACTATGCCAGTGCCTGACAAACACAGAAGTAGATACATACAGACAGCTATTTGATGGAACACACGGCCCCCAATGGAGGAGCTAGAAAAAGTACCCAAGGAGCTGAAGGGGTCTGCAACCCTATAGGTCAAACAACAATATGAACTAACCAGTACCCACAGAGCTCGTGTCTCTAGCTGCAAATGTAGCAGAAGATGGCGTATTCAGCCATCATTGGGAAGAGAGGCNCCTTGGTCTTGCAAACTTTATATGCCCCATAGAGGGGAACACCAGGGCCAAGAAGTGGGAATGGGTGGGTAGGGGAGCAGGGTGGGGGGAGTATATAGGGGTCATTCGGAATAGCATTTGAAATGTAAATGAAGAAAATATCTAATAAAATATTTAAAAGAAAAAAAGAAGAAGCAATTGAACATAAATTCCACAAACAAAAAACTTGAAGATATTACAAGTTGGAATTCACAGCAAATGAGGGATGCAGTTACTAGCAGATTGTGCAGATTAGGGAAGAAAATAAGCCAGTTAGGACTTAGAGTTGTTACTATGAGGTATAAAACACATAACCAATGCAATGAGTTGTTAAAGTGTATTAAAATTGTTAAATTTAAGTTTGTCATGAATTATTTTCGTGATCAATGACTACAAAGCAATTTGAAAAATATAGATGTTAGAAAAAATTGCACAAACTCAAAATATGTGTGAATTTAATAATTAGGTGTTCTTTTTTTATTTTATTATTATTATTATTATTATTTTCTTTATTTACATTTCAAATGCTGTTCCGAAAGTTTCCTACACCCTCCCCCCACCTCTGCTCCCCTACCCACCCACTCCCACTACTTG
>NC_034613.1:67980514-67989491 GCF_900095145.1 Mus pahari | reverse complement strand
GGATGACCAGAACCAGACACGGGTTCCTTCCCAGAAGCTGTGACTCTTCTCTAGTCCACCCTTTCCCCGGCAGAGCACTGGAACCAAGATGGCTCACCTTCCGGTTCAGACCTCATAATTAGGTGTTCTAATCAATAATTCAAATATTATGAAACACTCTCAAGCATGAAGATTGAAGGTCACACAATATCTGTTCTTTGTTGATACTATTATACTATTATATAATTAGCAATAATAACCCTTATTTCATTTTCCAGCTCATCCATATTATATGTAATGTATTTTAATCATATGTAGTAATAGAAATTATTCAACAATATGTAGAACTATTCAAAATCCTGTATGAATATACCAAAACTATATATTGAAAACCTAAATGAGAAATCAAGCGATTGTTCATGGCTACAGAAAAGAAATGTATCAAGCAAAAGATGGAAGCATCTTATAGATTGATTTAGTAGTTTACAATTTAATTGCAAGGACATTTTAAAGCAGCATTTTAGAAAAAATCTAGTAATTTATACATGATTTTTTCTTTTTCTTTTTTAAACTATTTATGTATTTATGTATTTATTTATTTATTTAATGCGTGAGTGCTCAGGTGCAGGTGTACCTGTATGCCAGAAGAGGACATCATATCCCTTTATAGATGGTCATAAGCCACCACCTGGGTTCTGCGTATTGAACTCAGGGTCTCTGGTAGAGCATCCAGTGTTCTTAACGACTGAGCCATCTCTCCAGCCCTCAAATTTTTTTCTATAATGAAAAATCTTTTCTTGGGATTGTGACTTTATTTTATTTCTAACATTTTTGTTGTTTTAAAAGAGACTTTTACTTTTGGTATTAGAACTGTGACAACATCAGAGATTAGATTTATTTTAAATAATATTCAGTAAGACTCCTGCCTACCCTATAGGTAGAACAACAATATGAACTAATCAGTACCCCCAGAGCTCATGTCTCTAGCTGTATATGTAGCAGAAGATGGCCTAGGTGGCCATCATTGGGAAGATAGGCCCCTTGGTCTTGCAAACTTTATATGCCCCAAACAGGGGAATGCCAGGGCCAAGAAGTAGGAGTGAGTGGGTAGGGAAGCAGGGTGGTGGGAGGGTATAGGGGACTTTTGGGATAGCATTTGAAATGTAAATGAAGAAAATATCTAATAAAATAATTAAAGAAAAGAATGCCTCAAAATATTTTAGCACCTCAAAATAGCAGATCATAAAATCAGATTTGAAAATACAATACAGTTTTTTTTTATACTTCAAATTATAGCTTTGCCTCCTTGTGGTCCTCTTAGTTTCCCCCCAACAACCTTCCCTCCTACCCATATCTACGCCTTTTCTGTTGCTCAGAAAACAAACAGACATCAAAGGAGTAATAATAAAATAAGTTATTTTATTATTCCTATTGCAAATGCGAGCAAGATTTTGCTGAAAGGACCCTGATATAGCTGTCCCTTGTGAGGCTATGCCAGTGCCAGGCAAATACAAAAGTGGATACTCACTGTCATCTATATGATGGAACACAGGGCCACTAATAGAGGAGCTAGAGAAATTACCCAAGGAGCTGAAGGGGTCTACAACCCTATAGGTGGAACAACAATATGAACTAATCAGTACCCCCAGAGCTCATGTTTCTAGCTACATATGTAGCAGAAGATGGCCTAGTCGGCCATCACTGGGAAGAGAGGCCCCTTGGTCTTGCAAACTTTATATTCCCCATTCATATGCCTGTGTTTGGTGGCTGATTATGTGATGGATCCCTGAGTGGGTCAGTCTCCGGATGGTCCATCCTTTTGTCTTAGCTACAAACTTTGTCTCTACAACTCCTTCCATTGGTATTTTATTCCTTATTTTAGGGATGAATGAAGTATCAACCTGTTGATCTTCCTTCTTAATATTCTTGTGTTTTAGAAATTGTATTTTGGATATTCTAGGTTTCTGGGCTAATATCCACTTTTCAGTGAGTGCATGTCAAATGACTTCTTTTGTGATTTGGTTATCTCATTAAGGATGATATCCTCCAGATACATCCATTTGCCTAAGAATTTCATAAATACATTGTTTTAATAGCTGAGTAGTACTCCANTGTGTAAATGTACCACATTNTCTGTATCCATTCCTCTNTTGAGGGACATCTGGGTTNTTTCCAGCNTCTGGCTATTATAAATAAGGCTGCTATGAACATAGTGGAGCATGTGTCCTTATTACCAGTTGGAACATCTTCTGGGTATATGCCCAGGAGAGGTATTGCTGGATCTGCCGGTAGTACTATGTCCAGTTTTCTGAGGAACCTCCAGACTGATTTCCAGAGTTGTTGTACAAGCTTGCAATACCACCAGCAACGGAGGACTGTTCCCCTTTCTCTAAATTCTCGCCAGCATCTGCTGAGACCTTAATTTTTGATCCTAGTCATTCTGACTGGTGTGAGGTGGAATCTCAGGGTTGTTTTGATTTGCATTTCCCTGATGATTAAGGATTTTGAACATTTTTTCAAGTGCTTCTCAGCTCTTCAGTATTCTTCAGTTGAGAATTTGTTTTAGCTCTGTACCCCATTCTTTAATGGGATTATTTGAATTTCTGGAGTCCAGCTTCTTGATCTCTTTCAATATATTGGATATTAGTCCCCTATCAGATTTAGGATTGGTAAAAATTATTTCCCAATCTGTTGGTGGCCTTTTTGTCTTATTGACAGTATCTTTTGCCCTACAGAAGCTTTGCAATTTTATGAGGTCCCATTTGTTGATTCTTGATCTTACAGCACAGGCCATTGCTGTTCTGTTTAGGAATTTTCCCCCTGTACCCATATCTTCGAGTCTTATCCCCCACTTTCTCCTCTATAAAATATTTTGAGGCATTCTTATCTAAACATTATACAACATTGTATGCTCAATTTTACATATCAGGCAATTATTAAAGATAAATTAATTTTTCTATAGAAAATTATTATATAATCACAGCTAATTCTGTGTTAAAATCCACACAAAGTGCTTTCCACTCATTGTCATCATTACTCTTTGCAATAAAAATATAAGTGTTCTTTTGTCTCATTTCAAAGCTAACCAACCTGGGTAAATTATCCAAGTTTTAATTAGAAAACTGCAAAGGTATATGTACTTTGCTGTCATGGTCAAGTAGAAACTATACAATAACTAATTTCCATCAACACCAAATCTTTTACAAATGTATGCCTTCATGAGAAATCATAGCAAAATTACAAGGAACAAAATACTTCAGCAAACCTATTTTCTCTCTTCAAGAGTCATCAAAAGCCAGTTTGCTTGGCATTGACAAAACCTGGTAAGGTATTTGTTGTTAATGTATTGTCTGGTAACACTCACTGTCTCGTGGGACTTAGTCACCTCATATGGTTGTGTCTGCCTATACTGAGATCATATTTCCAACTATATTATTGCTGAGTAGGAGTTCACTGAAGGAAAATCAAATCTCTGTACTAAAATTATCCATTTCTGAGCTTCTTGAAATTATAACCCATCATATCCACAGGTTTTGTTCTTTAATGCCAAAATACTGCAGAATCTCACTAGCTGTGTTAAACACGAAATCCTGAAGTGTTCTCATACTTTCTTTGAATCATCACTTCTATTGTCCTGTCATTGTCCTTTGGCCATTCACTTTATTTTTCCATATTTTTAGCTCATTCTCAACATACTTTAAGTCATTTTTACTTCCCCACTAGAAAGTAATGATGGAAGAAATAACTTGGCTGAGACAGAACAGAAAGAAATCTAGACTTGTGGTTAGACCAGCTTTGTTTTATACAGCACATATGTCTGCTAATGTTTTACATCTTTTATTTCACTGAAAACAATACTGTTTCATAACTATGGGTTTGATGATTCTTACTACCACCCAACAAAACTTGTACAATATTCATTTGATGATTTTTCCTAAGGGTCTTATTCAATACTAATAATTCCAGCACTGTAGAGTTTTCTTCTTTCTAACTATACTTTCTCCTGGTTGTTCCTTTTACACTGGATAATCCACATGAGCATAGCAGATGATTCTGCTTATCAGAAAATAGGATTCTTAAAAATCCAAAAGTGTTATATTGATGTCTTGGAGATCATGCTTTTATCATTAAGGGGAGAAAGCCAAATATCAAAGTAGTGACAAGTCATGATAATTTCTTCACTTGTTTGTTAGTGTACTTCTTTTGAAGCAAGATTTCACATGGCCCAAGCTCATCTCAAATGTATACTGTACCCCCAACTGGCTTGAAAATCCTTATTTGCATACCTGAAGTTCCAATATGTTGTTTACAGTCATGTACCAACATACATGACTCAGTTCCCTTGTCTTTAATACATAAAAAATTTCAATAGATTGTCTTCATAACATGAACAACCCCAATATATCATTCATATTTTATATCATAGAATTAGATTTAACAACAAAATGAATGAACATTTAATATGAAATGATATGTGAAATGTCAGAAGGAGTCACAGAACAATCTCCTCAAATAAATGAAACACAAGCAAAAAAAATACAGTTTGTGTTTTCAGTTATCGAATACTCAATAATAAAGCTTCATTGTAATAATGCAAAACATGCCACTGGTTACGGATAGAAAAAATAGATTTAGCATAAAAGAAAAAGAGAGGGCAAGGCTTACAAGTTGATATAAGGAAATCATCCATACCAATTGTTTAGCTTTAAATTGTTCTATGGTTGCTTGACAGTAGAAGTATGGAAAAATTCTGAACTTTTATGTGTCCAATGTGTGTAGTTTATTGCATATTGATTGTGATGGTTTGTATATGCTCTGCCCAAGAAGTGGCACTATTAGAGGGCATGGCCTTGTTGGATTAGGTTTGGCCTTGTTGGAGTAGGTGGTTCATTGTGGGTATGGGGTTTAAGACCCTAATCCTAGCTTCCTCGAAGTCAATCTTCTACTAGCAGCCTTCAGATGAGATGTCGTACTCTCAGCTCAGCAGTACCATGCCTACCTGCGTGATGACATGCTCCTGCCTTCATGATAATAGACTGAACTTCTGAACCTCTAAGCCAGATTCAATTACATATTGCCCTTATAATGTTACCTCTGTCATGGTATCTGTTCATAGCAGCAAAGCCTAAGAATTTCATTCCAGGAGGTTGGTATTGCTGTGATATGCCTAACCTTGCTTTTGTTTGAAATTTTGTTTGGATTTTGGAAGTTTGGATTTGGAAAGTAGTGAAATCCTTTCAATGGGGCTTAATGGGCTATCCTCTTAAAAATATGCAAGACTTTGTTGCTGAGAGTGATTTCAATTATACAGACCTGGCACAGGAAGTTTCCACAGAGAATTTCAATATGCAGTTTAGAAGCTGCTTTGTGGTACTTTGGTGAATAATGTGGCTAGTTTTTGCCCTTGTCTGATCAGTCTGGTCTGGCTAAGGTGAAGAGACTAAGATTAATTGAATTGACAAAGGAAGTCACAGAAACGCCTGGGCAGAGCTCCCCTCCTGCCTGTGAAGAAACTTGGGGCCCAAGACTAAGGAGAACTATCTAGAGGGGACTAAATGCCTCTTGGGGGAGCTGGAAGGATTGAGATACATAGCCTCAGCCAAGAAGGCCTAAATCTGCCAAAGAAAATGTCCCAAGCAGGCAGAGGAATTTCTAGGTAGAGCTGGGTTCTGCTAGCTATGGATTCCAAGGCTTGTTAATTGGCTTCCCCACCCCTTCTACCCCCTGACTAAAAATGGAAGAAGAAGGGCAATAGGCTTTATGTGGCTGAGAATAGAGGGATAGGCAAGGGGTGCTCATTCAGTGGCTGGGCCCCTGGAAGCACACAGTTGCCTATCTGTCTAAGAAATTAGACCCTGTCACTGCTGGGTGGTCTGATTGCCTATGGATAATGGCGGTGGTAGTGGTTCTAGTTGCTGATAAATTGACTCTGGGGCAGAACCTGACTGTGACATGCCTTGGATAGCATTGTTTGCCAGCCCCTGGATCAATGGCTGACCAATGCCTGCATGACTCATTATCAGACTTTGTTGCTAAATTCATATCGGGTAACCTTCATGTCACCAGTGCCCCTCAACCTGGCCACTCTATTACCTGACTCCAACCTTGACTAGCCAGCTCATGATTGCCAGAAGATTCTAACTGAGGACCAGAGATGGTGAAATGGCCTGTCAATCAGCGGCTCCCTGATGCTGAGGGGACCTGGTTCACTGATGGCAGCAGCTACCTGATGGAGGGACAATGCAAGGCAGGGGCCCTTTGTGGATGGCCGCCATGTGGTTTGGGTGAAACTGCACCCTCCGAGAATGGCAGCATAAAAGAGCTGATAGGTCTGACCAAAGCCTTGGACCTGGGGGCAGGCATAAAGATCAACATCTACACGGATAGCAGGTATGCCTTTGCCACATCCCACACCCAAGAGAAGACTGCTCGAATCAGAGGGAAAAGAAAGAAGCAGGAAATCTCGGATCTGATGAACCCAGCAACTGTGAGTATTATTCATTACCCAAGACATCAGAATGGAAGAGACTCAGTGTCCCTGGGCAATAACCAGGCAGATCAAGTGGCTATGCAGAAGCCTATCCTAGTTATGGGCCTGCAAAGAAGACCTGCTGGGAAATGGGACTGGACTAAGAGATGGCTTCACTTAAAATATATAGAAGAAAAAAAGGACTCAGATTGCTACCTACCCTACCAACTATTACCAAGAGAAGCAGGACAATAGCCCACACAAGAAGGGAGAACTATACTCCCAAGAAAGCAAGCAAAAGACTTACTAGACCAAATGCACAGATGGACTCATTTAGGGGATAAAAAGCATCTCCAAGCAGTTAAGGGACATAAAGTATATATAAAGTATTTACTTGCCAGAATACCTTACACTATTCTACTATCCTTCTGGCCCAGAATAGTGTAAGGTATGCTGGCAAGTAAATGCTTATGCAACCAAGAGTAAACAGGGCAAAAGACCCAGGGGAGAACAGCACAGAGTTTATTGGTAGGTTGATTTTACAGAAGTCAAGCCAGGAAGATACGGTTACAAATACCTTCTAGTGTTTGTAGATGTTTTCCCTGGATGGGTTGATACATTCCCCATCAAGCAGGAAACAGCTACCATGGTAGCTGAGAAGATATTAGAAGAAAATTTTCCAGAGATTTGGTGTGCCCAAAGTAATTGGATCAGACAATGGTCCTGCTTTTGTGTCTTAAGGTAAGTCAGGGATAGGCAGAGATATTGGGGACTAATTGGAAGCTCCATTGTGTATACTGTCCCCAGAGCTCAGGGCAGGTAAAGAAAATAAACAGAACCCCTATAAGAGACCTTGACTAAATTGACCTTGGAGACTGGCTCAGACTGGTTGGTGCTCCTTCCCTTGGCCCTGAACAACCCCTACCATTTTATCCTGACCCCTTTTGAGATCCTGCATGGGACACCCACTCACTTGGCTCTTGATGCCCCAGAGTGACTTTTCAGGCTGACAAGGATCTTATGGCTTGATTGCAACCTCTCCAGATCAGCCACCTGGAATTGTGACCTAAACTCAGTGCCCTGTATAATGCAGGTAACCCAGAGGTTTCACACAAGTACCAAGTTGGAGATTGGATATATGTAAAGATCCATTGAGCTGAACACTCAGAAGCAAAGAATAGTTCATGGTGTTGCTGACTACCCCGACCTTCCTTAAAGAGTAGCTGCCAGAGTTCAGATCAGATCAGCACCTGCACCTGACCAGCACCTGTGCCTGATGCCACTAGATAGCAACCAGACACCCAAGCAACCTCCTTCTGTAAGGTCAGAGAAACTATGAGACAGCTATGCTTTATCTTCCAGAACTGAGCCTCAGAAGCCCCCACAACCCTACCAGGGTGATTTGGCAGGTGCTCCTAGCCACTGGTGATTTGCAGCTTGGTCCACTACCCATATTGTATCTGGTGGTTGAACCCTGACTTTGATCTCTGATTTAGTGGTGGACCTTGTGTCACAGCCCTGGAGACACAGGGAGAGGGATTGCCTGAATGTGGGGGACAAGGGATTTGTAAATATAAACTGTCCCACAAGTGGCCTTGGAGGGTGGGGCTCAGGGTGCAGACACTCAAAATTGAAGTGTCCTGCATGGAACCCCCATATATGGGTATCCCGAAGATGGGAGAAGCCAGCATCATACCCATCCGTGTTAGGGGACCAACCATTTCTTCTATGCTACCTGGGGGTGTGAAACATTGGGAAGCACATACTGGAGACCTTTCTGGGAATAGTTAAAGATTCAATGGCCAAGGTGAGAGAAGGGTTAGCCAGACAGAAAAGAGAACAGGGACAGGGCTGGTTCAAGTCTTGGTTTAACAGCTCCCCCTGGTTTACTACCTTGATTTCTGCATTGTTAGGACCACTGATCATTTTGTTCTTGATTTCTGACCTTTGGCCCTCATATTCTAAATCACTTAATTGCTTTTATTCAAGCTTGAATAGGTGATGGTACAGTTGATGGTCCTGAGATAAAGATATCAAGAGCTAAGTGCAGAAGACCAGGGATATGAGATGCATAATTATCCAGAATAGCTTCAAGATTGAAACATGCACAAAGAAAAGGGGGAATGAAAAGGTCAACTCAGAAACCTTTGGAAGGTCATGAAACACTCCCCTCTGGAAGGGAGAGGCTAATTAACATTTCTCAGACCACAGGGTAGAAACTGACCTGTGTTGGGGGACATATTCCACAGGTCACCTTCAGAAAAGGGAAGTACTTGTCACCTCATTCCCCAAAGACGAATCAGTTTAAAGGGTGCACTGTTCTACCAATCATATTGTGCCTAGTTGCTGATGCTCTATTCTGTCCCTAGAAACCATATAAAAACTTGACAAATGGATACTGGGAGTCACCACCTATTCTTCGGGTCTGGGACGACCCCAGTGCACTGAAACAATAAATTATTTCTGCTTTTTGCATTGGAAAAAAATGAAAAAGAAGGAGAAGAAGAAGAAGAAGGAGAAGAAGAAGAA
>NC_034613.1:67978183-67980449 GCF_900095145.1 Mus pahari | reverse complement strand
AGAAGAAGAAGAAGAAGAAGAAGAAGAAGAAGAAGAAGAAGAAGAAGAAGAAGAAGAAGAAGAAGAAGAAGAAGAAGAAGAAGAAGAAGAAGAAGAAGCTGTAATATTGCTATGGCTGTGGAGACCCTAAGACTTTTGATATGTCATAGCTGTGGGCTATCTGCTGAGGAAAGCTGCTATCCCAGGAGAAAAAAGTTGTTGTAGTCAACAAAGATGACATCAGACATGGAGATGCAGAGTTTGGAGTTTGCCCAACTGGTCTCCTGTCTTACTTTGGGAATTACATTTAAGTGATTAGATGAATCTCAGAAAAGGCTTTGAACTTTGGACTTTTAACATTGTTGATACTGCTATAGACCATGAGGACTTTGGAAGTTGAACTAGATGTGTTTTGCACTATGCTATGTATAGGTATTACCCCTATAGGCATATGTTTGAACAAGTCTATAGGGGCCATGGAGTGGAATGTGATTGTTTATATAAGCTCAGACCAGGGAGTGGCATTATTAGAGGGTGAGGCCTTCTTGGAGTAGGTTTGACCTTGTTGGAGTAGGTGGTTCACTATGGGTATATGCTTTAAGACCCTCATCCTAGATGCCTGGAAATCAGTCTTCTAGTAGCAGCCTTCAGATGAAAATTTAGAACTCTCAGCTCTGCCTACACCATGCCTGTTTGGATGCTGCCATGCTACTGCCTTGATGATAATGAACTGAACCTCTGAACCTTTAAGTCAGCCCAAATTAAATATTTTCTTTATAATGTAGCCTTGGTTATAGTGTCTGCTCACAGCAGTAAAACCCAAACTAAAACAGTTGACCATATCTCATAAATTATTATATAAATCACTGTATGCTTCAGATATTATACCCACTGTTTCTAAGGAATCCTTGCTGAATAAGGGAATGACAGTAATTAAAATATAACTCAAGAATGGAAACATTCCACAAATATGGTATGTGAGTTGAACCTACAAGCACAAATTTCTTCCAGAACTGGCCAAAATGTGTGACACAGAGTTAATGAAGAATCATTAGAACTAGGGCATGGAGTCAGTGGACACACCCACAGTCCCTAAAGGACTGCCCACTCGATCTTAGGATCACTGGTGAGCGGAACATTTCAACTGCTCCAATCCAATTGCACGTGGGACCTGAGACAGCACTAGGGAAGCAAAGAACTGGCCTGACCAGCGGCACAACTCCCTTCCGGTAGGTGCCAGCACCTGGTCACCTAGGGCATGGAGTCTGCAGACACCCCCATGGTCCCTAGAGGACTGCCCACGCGATCTTAGGATCACTGGTGAGCAGAATACTACATCTGCTCCAATCCAATTGTGAAGGGCCTATGACAACAGGAACAAGGACACCAGAGCCCTTCCTGACCAGAGGCTCAGGTTCCTTTTGATCAGCGCTTGGTTTCAAACAGGCCAGACAGCTCCAAGGACCTCAAAGGAGACACCACTTCCAGGCACTGTAAGACCTCCAGGATCTTAGGACAACAGGATCCCAGGATAACAGGAGCTGGGTCACACCAGTATTTGAGGGTCTCAGAGGAGCTTGACTGCCAAGAACTCTGACGCACCCAGAATATCAGGTTCACAGGAGCCCTCGATCGAAGAATCACAGAAAAAGCTGGACTCTGAGGAGTCCTGAATCAGCTGGGATTATAGGAAGGACAGGCTCCAATCAGATATATTAAGGGCAGCAAGCACTTGAGATAATCAGAAGGCAGGAGGCAAGCATAAGAACAGAAGCAAGAGAAACCAAGGTTACTTAGCATCATCAGAAACAAACTCTCCCACCATAGCAAGTCCTGGATACACCATCACACCAGAAAATCAAGACATGGATTTAAGTCACTTCTCATGATGATGATGGAGGAAATTAAAAAGGAAATACAGGAAAACGCAGTTAAACAGCTAGAAGCCTTTAAAGTAGAAACATAAAAGTCACTTACAGAGTTTCAGGAGAACACTGCTAAACAGATAGAATGCCTTAAAGAACAACAGTAAAACACTGCTAAACAAGTAGAAGTCCTTAAAGAAGAAACACAAATATCCCTTAAAGAATAACAGGAAAACACAGTCAAATAGGTGATAGAATTGAACAAAACCATCCAAGACCTAAAAAGGGATGTGGAAACAATTTTTAAAAAAAGCCCAAAGTGAACCAACTCTGGAGATAGAAACCCTAGGAAAGAAATCAGGAACCATAGATGTGAGCATCAGCAATAGAATACAGGAGATAGAAGAGAGAATCTCAGCTGC
>NC_034613.1:67956127-67978172 GCF_900095145.1 Mus pahari | reverse complement strand
CATGAAACTCAAGAAGAAAGAAGACCAAAATATGGACACTTCGCCCCTTCTTAGAATTGGGGACTAAACACCCATGGAAGGAGTTACAGAGACAATGTTTGGAGCAGAGATGTAAGGATGGACCATCCAGAAACTGCCCTACCCAGGGGTCCATCCCATAATAAGCCACCAATCGCAGACACTATTGCATACACCAGCAAGATTTTGCTGAAAGGACCCTGATAAAGCTGTCTCTTGTGAGGCTATGCCAGTGCCTGGCAAATACAGAAGTGGATGCTCACAACCAGCTTTCGGATGGAATGCAATGCCCCCAATAGAGGAGCTAGAGAAAGTACCCAAGGAGCTGAAGGTGTCTGCCACCCTATAGGTGGAACAAAAAATATGAACTAATCAGTACCCCCAGAGCTCATGTCTCTAGATGCACATGTAGCAGAAGATGGCTTAGTCAGCCATCATTGGGAAGAGAGGCCCTTTGGTCTTGCAAACTTTATATGTTCCAGTACAGGGGAACACCAGGGCCAAGAAGTGGGAGAGGGTGGGGAGGGGAGGGGGTATAGCATTTGAAATGTAAATCTAGTAAATACCTAATAAAATATTGAAAAAATCATTAGTGAATCCTTCATGTTCACATAAAGATATTTTATATAACATCCATTCATCTATCTATCCATCCATCCATCTATCTACCCATCTACCTACCTATTTACCTGTCATTCTTTATTGACATCCTGTCTTAGAATTTCCAAGGTTCATTCCAATATGTTTCATTGATGATATATGCGATCATAATCAGCTGTTTGGATACATTGTATTGTGAAGAAAATTTAGTATTACACCATGTAAATATTTTAATTTCCTTTTTCCCTTTTATTATTATTATTAATCATTCCATTCATTTACATCTCAAATGATATCCCACTTTCTGCTTACCCCTCTACCACCACCACCCAAATCCCATGATATCCCACTTCCCGGTTACACCTCTCCCCCACAAACACCCCCCCATTCCACATCTGTCCCTTTTGCCTCTATGAAAGTGCTCCCCCAGGCTGAGCATGGTGGCACATTCCTTTAATCCCAGCACTTGGGAGGCAGGGGCAGGTGAATTTCTGAGTTCGAGGCCAAACTGGTCTACAGACACCCCAACCTCCCACCCCACCGCTCTAGCATCCCCCAACTCTGGGCATCAAACCTCCACAGGACAAAGGGTATCCCCTCCCATTTCTGTCCAGCAAGGTCATCCTCTACTACATATGGACCTAGAGCCATGGATCCCTCCCTGTACACTCCTTGGTTGGTGGTCATGTCTCTAGGAGAGCTGGTTGGTTAGGCCAGCCTTTGTTGTTCTTCCAATGATGCTGCAACACCCCTCTGCTCCTCCAGTCCTTCTGCCAGTTTCCCCACCAGGTTATTTGAGTTTAATCTTACAGTTGGCTCCAAGCATCTGCATCTGCATTGGTCATTTGCTGTCTGGATCTCTCCAGGAACTGCTACACTTTGTTCCTATCTGCAAGAGCCTCTTAAACATAGCACCAGTGTTGGGTTTGGTGTCTGCAGATATAATATATCCCTAGGTGGGACTGTTCCTGGTTGACCCTTTCTTCAGTCTCTATTCCATTTTTTGTCCCCGTTCTTCCTTTGGACAGGAACATTTCTGGGTTAAAAAACTTTGAGATGGGTAGGTGGCTCCATCCCTGGACTGGGGGCCATGCATTTCTATTTGAGATGGTCTCCACAGGTTCTATCTCCCCCTTCTCTGAGCATTATGGCTAAAGTCAATTCCATTGGGTCCTGGGAGCCTCACATCTCTCTGGAGTCTAGGACCTTCCAGCGGCTTTCCCCAGTTCCTCATCCCCCCGACCTCTTTTTATTCAATTTCCTAACCCTCAGTACCTCTTTCACATCTCCATATTCTGATACTGCCACCTTTATTTCCTCCTCCTTTCTCCCTTCCTTGTCCCCCTCTCCTTCCATCATCCACAACCATATTGTTCACCCCTCAATGCAGGTCTGAAACATTCCTCCCCTGGTCTTCCTTCTGTGCTCCACATGGTCTGTAGGTTGTATCATAGGCATTGTGAGCTTTTGGGTTAGTATCCACTTTTCTGTAAGTGCACACCATGCATGTTCTTTGTGTCTTGGTTACATCACTCAAGATAATATTTTCTAGTTCCATCCATTTGCTTGCAAATTTCATGAAGTCATTGTTTTTAATTACTGCACAGTATTCCATTGTATAAAAGTACCACATTTTCTGTACCCATTTCTCTGTTGAGGGACATCTGGGTTGTTTCCAGCTTCTGGCTTTTATACTTAAGGCTACTATGAACATAGTGGGACATATGTCCTTGTTATATGGTATAGCATCATTTGAGTATATGCCCAGGAGTGGTATAGCTGGGTCTTTAGGTAGAACTATTTCCAGTTTTCTCAGAAACCACCAGACTGATTTCCAGAGTGGTTGTACCAACTTGCTGTCCAACCAGCAATGGAGGAGTATTCCTCTTTCTCCACATCCTAGCCAACAACATATGCTGTTACCTGTGTTCTTTTTTTAATTTTTTTTATTAGATATTTTCTTTATTTACATTTCAAATGCTATCCTGAAAGTTCCCTATACCTTCCCCCCATCCCTGCTCCCCTACCCACACACTCCCACTTCTTGGCCCTGAATTCCCCTATGTTGGGTCACATAAAGTTTGCAAGACCAAGGGGCCTCTCTTCCCAGTGATGGCCAAATAGGCCATCTTCTGCTACAAATGCAGCTAGAGACACCAGCTCAGGGGGTACTGTTTAGGTCATATTGTTGTTGTACCTACAGGGTTGCAGCCCCCTTCAGCTTCTTGGGTACTTTCTCTAGCTCATCCATTGGGGTCCCTGTGTTCCATTCAATAGCTGACTNTGAGCATCCACTTCTGTGTTTACCAAGAACTGGCATAGCCTCACAAGAGGCCGCTATATCAGGGTCCCTTCAGCACAATATTGCTGGCATGTGCATTAGTATCTGGGTTTGGTGGCTGATAATGGGATGGATCCCCGGACGGAGTAATCTCTGGATAGTCCATCGTCTTAGCTCTAAATTTTGTCTCTATACCCATATCCTTTCATGTGTATTTTGTTCCTTATTCAAAGGAGGAATGAAGTATCCAAATGATGGTCTTCCTTCTTGGTTTTCTTGTGTTTGCAAAATGTATCTTGGGGGTTCTAAGTGTCTGGGCTAATATCCGCTTATCAGTGAGTACATATCTAGTGACTTCTTTTGTGATTGGGTTACCTCACTAAGGATGATATGCTCCAGATACACCCATTTGCCCAAGAATTTCATAAATTCATTGCTTTTAATAGCTGAGTTGTACTCCATTGTGTAAATGTACCACAGTTTCTGTATCCATTCCTCTATTGAGGGACATCTGGGTTATCTTCAGCTACTGGTTATTATAAATAAGGCTGCTCTGAACATACTGGAACATGTGTCCTTATTACCAATTAGAACATCTTCTGGGTATATGCCCAGAAGAGGTATTGCTGGATCCACCCATAGTACTATGTCCAATTTTCTGAGGAACCACCAGACTGATTTCCAGAGTGGTTGTACAAGCTTGCAATCCCACCAGCAATGGAGGAGTGTTCCTCTTTCTCCACAACCTTGCCAGCATCTGCTGTCACCTGAATTTTTAATCTTAGCCATTCTAACTGGAGTGAGATGGAATCTCAGGGTTGTTTTGATTTGCATTTCCCTGATGACTAAGGATGTTGAACATTTTTTTCAGGTGTTTCTCAGCCATTCGGTATTCCTCAGTTGAGAATTCTTTGTTTAGCTTTGTACCCCATTTTTTAATGGGGTTATTTGAATTTCTGGAGTCCAGCTTCCTGAGCTCTTTGTATATATTGGATATTAGTCCTCTATCAGATTTAGGATTAGTAAAAATCCTTTCCCAAACTGTTGGTGGCCTATTTGTCTTGTGGACAGTGTCTTTTGCCTTACAGAAGCTTTGCAATTTTATGAGGTCTCATTTGTCAATTCTTGATTTTACAGCACAAGCCATTGCTGTTCTGTTCAGAAATTTTTTCCCTGTGCCCATAACTTCGAGGCTTTTCCCCACTTTCTCCTCTATCAATTTCAGTGTCTCTGGTTTTATGTGGAGGTCTTTGATCCACTTAGACTTGAGCTTTGTACAAGGAGATAAGAATGGATCAATTCTCATTCTTCTACATGATAACCACCAGTTGTGCCAGCACCATTTGTTGAAAATGCTGTCTGTTTTCCACTGGATGGTTTTAGATCCCTTGTCAAAGATCTGCTTGTGGACGTTGTACATCGTGGTGCGCACTAGGCTCCGCACCACGATGTACAACGTCCACAAGCAGTATGAATTAAATGTAGGAGTTCTTCAAGAACAGGATATATTTTTAACTACAGTGCTATTTCTATGGCTCATGAGATAGATTTTAAGAAGCAATTGTATCTTGATGAACTTTGTTCTTCAAAAAATACATTTAAAATTTTTTATTTAAATTGTTCTATGCTTGCTTGACAGTAGAAGTATGGCTTTGTTCTTTAAAAATTACATTTAAGTATATTGCACATCCATATCTGCTGCTTGTGGACGTTGTACATCGTGGTGCGGAGCCTAGTGCGCACCACGATGTACAACGTCCACAAGCAGAGAGGTTCTTTTATTGTTGAGAATTGTGTTCTCTATCCTAGGTTTTTTATTATTCCAGATGAATTTGCAAATCACCCTTTCTAACTCTGTGAAGAATTGGGTTGGAATTTTGATGGGGATTGCATTGAATCTGTAGATTGTTTTTGGCAGGATGGTTATTTTGTCTATGTTAATCTTGCTAATCTGTGAGCATGGGAGATCTTTCCATCTTCTGAGATCTTCATCAATTTCTTTCCTCAGAGACTTGAAGTTCTTAACATACCGAACTTTCACTTCCTTAGTTAGAGTCACACCAAGGTATTTTATATTATTTGTGACTGTTGTGAAGGGTGTTGTTTCCCTAATTTCTTTCTCATCCTGTTTGTCCTTCGTGTAGAGGAAGGCCACTGATTTGTTTGTGTTAATTTTATATCCAGCTACAGCACTGAAGCTGTTTATCAGGTTTAGGAGTTCTCTGGTGGACTTTTTAGGGTCACTTATGTATACCATCATATCATCTTCAAATAATGGTATTTTGACTTCTTCCTTACCTATTTGTATCCCCTTGATCTCCTTTTGTTGTTGGATTGCTCTGGCTAGGACTTCAAGTACTATATTGAATAGGTAGTCACCTGCGTTTTTGAACTTAGTCATTCTGACTTGTATGAGGTAGAATCTCAGGGTTGTTTTGATTTGCATTTCCCTGATGACTAAAAATGTTTAACATTTCTTTAAGTGTTTCTCAGCCAATTAGATTCCTAGGTTGAGAATTCTCTATTTGCTCTGTACTTCACTTTCTAATAGGGTTATTTGTTTCTTTGGAATCCGCCTTCTTGAGTTCTTTGTGTACTTTGCCTATTAGCCCTCTATCTTTTCCCAATCTGGAGGATTCCCTTTTCTCCTGTTGATAGTGTTCCTTGCTTTACAGAAGCTCTTCAATTTTATGAGGTCCCATTTGTCGATTGTTGCTCTTAAAGGTTAAGCCATTGGTGTTCTGTTCCCTTGTGCCCAAGTATTTGAGGCTCTTCCCCACTTTCTCTTCTATTAGATTCAGCGACTTGGACTTGAACTTTGTGCAAGGAGATAGGTATGTTAAAGGCTAGGCTCACAACCAAAATTATTTTAATTTTCAACATTTAAAACTGAAGAGAGATCTTTTAACCTAACCAATTGCACTAGGTTGTACTTTATTCCCCAGATAGTAAGTGACCATTTTAAACATGTTATTGGATTGTTTTTTTAATCCAAAAATATGTATATTTGAAAAAAGTAGTTTGTAATAAAATCGACATAATAATTTCTAAGAGTCTGATGTAAATGTCTCACATGAAACAGTAAACATGTGAAGACACATTTACCTAACTGTAAATAGCCACTTACAACATACACTATATTTTGTTGACTATGCAGAACATATGCCCATGCATACATATATGGGCAGATTCATTACAATATGAATGCAAATGGCTATCATTAAGTAATGATGAGGCCCTGATGTGTGTGCTATGAATTAAATGTAGGAGTTCTTCAAGAACAGGATATATTTTTAACTACAGTGCTATTTCTATGGCTCATGAGATAGATTTTAAGAAGCAATTGTATCTTGATGAACTTTGTTCTTCAAAAAATACATTTAAAATTTTTTATTTAAATTGTTCTATGCTTGCTTGACAGTAGAAGTATGGCTTTGTTCTTTAAAAATTACATTTAAGTATATTGCACATCCATATAACATGTAGAGCAAACCAAGATGATATTTTATGAAATTTAACTTTCAACTATTATAATTTCTTTTCTAAGTTCTGAAATAGTTGCATATCACTTAAGCAGGAAAAATCAAAGGAGTGCTTGCCCAGGATATAAAAAGCAGCTTGATTTTTATTCAAGAACAAAGAGAAAATTCAAAGCATTAATATCACAAGGAAAAGAATTTCAAATACTCAAAATAGTAGCTGGAGATACAATGGTTATGTAAATTAGCCTGACTGTGGCAATCATTTTACAGATATCTTCATCTATACAAATGTATATGTAGATATAGACAGACGTAATATGTTACATATGTGTACTCGAATTTTATGTCAATTATAATTTTATAAAGCTGGAAACTGAATTTCTTGATATGACACTTGAGAAAATCATATGCAGCATTTATTTTGTAAGAAAAATAGAACTCTCTCAGTATAAATGTGTCATGTTTATAAAAAATTTCTCCATGCAAATAAAATGGAGAAAAAAAGCTAATGCTAAAAATCACTTGAAATATATAACCTTAGGTTTACCTTAAGTTCTTTCCAGGGGTTACTGCAACACAGCATTAGAAACCTAATTGCTTGATTTCTGAATATGTTCCTCCAAAAACAATAATAGTTAAATAGGAAATTGAGGAATAAGAAATGTGCAATTGCCATAACAATGAAGTAGATAGCATAAATTTCCTGCACAAAGTTAAATGAAAATGTAAAGTTAAATGATACTACTTTTGCTTGGCATTAGTTTTAAAATGCATAGGACTTTTGAACTGAATTAGTCATTTTAAACATGGAAAGTAGCAATAAATATCTTTTTGAAAAGTGTATTGTTTCAGAGACTGGAAGAATGATGGCTATAAAAACTATTTCTATCTTGTTTTAGTGTAAGCCCCAAATAAGAACTTTATTGTGTTCACATTAAACATTTTGTATAGACATTAAACAGAAGTTTTTCTGAGGTTGGAAACTCATCAAAACTGAATAAATTCTTTTGCCAATGTTTGCCAATGTTTAAGATGATGCTTTCTTTTGCCAGTGTCATAAGTCTCATTCTCAGTGCTGATTTCAGAATTGCAAACTTTTAGAAAGATTATTAGCTATAATTCATTTATTATCTATTGACTATAGTAATTTCTTAGCCCATAAAATGTACTTACAGTTACTAATGAAAAATTCAAGGTATGTATTGACAATATAAAAATGGATCATTGTTTCTTATTTTCTGGAACAGCATAAATGACTATTCATTACAACTAAGAAGAATGAATGCAATTTCAACTTCTATATAAGAAATATCCAAGTTAAAGACAAGGTAAACAAATAGGATTGGTTACCAACCTACATTTTTTTTCTTTCTAGTATCAAGACTTAATACATTAATATCAAATAAGTTGTGTTAAAATGGGTCCTTTTGATGTCTTCTAAGATATGATGACTTTTCACTGTAAAGATATGAACTTATTATGGTTGTATGACATTGGAGATTATTTTAGTCTAGTAGGATATGATAAATACATTAAATTCTTATAGCTTGACTTCTGCTTATCCAGTCGAAGATATAATGACTTATAAAAAAAGAGTTATACATATTTCTCTGCTGTGCATCCATCAATATCACCGGTGACAGAAATCTATCAATCATTGGTAATCTTTCTATACCTATGTTTTCTTAATTTAAGACAATGTCCTTAATAAAAAATATTGGCAAAGCCAAGGAAGAGATAAAGATCTTAAAATTCACAATATTATGCAGAACAAGTACCTTCATAAAAATTAAATATAAAGTCATATAATTTAATGTAAACTTCAATAGCAGAAACTAAAATTAAATAAATTTTGGTCACATATACTTAGTGTTACTTCCCTCTGAAAATATTTCAGAAAATAAATGTCCAAAGAATATACTCTGAGTAATATACAACTTAAAATTTAAATTGCAATCTCTCCCTATCTCCTAAACATGCCTTTTAAAATGTAGGTAATAATATGTTAATCTACACAATTAGACTTTATTAAATATAAAATATTCTAATATGTCTGCTAGTTAGTGTTGGGCTAAGTGAAGTCTTCTGAATTTCTTAGCCAGAATGAAGATTAAGGTGACAAAAACAATACTTACGTGAGCATAAACCCAAATTTCTGATTATATCTAAGACCTCAAAGAGTCTACATTAGATGGTTAGTTGAAAATAGTACTTGTATCTCTGGTAGATATAAATGCAAATTCTTCCAGGATGAAAACACCAATGAGAATATTGGATAGTTGGATAGTAAACTTGTTCTAGTTTACTTCTTGAGATATAAAACATGATCAAAATGGTTTATTTAGGTTACATGTCATTATCACATTTCATCAAGGGAAGCCAAAAAAAAGTACAAAAAATTTGGATGCCCAAGATCTCTCAAACACTGGACCACCAAACAGGCAGCATACACCAGCTGATATAAGGCCCTCAAAACATATACAGCAGAGAACTGCCATTTTGTCTTCAATAAGAGATGATGCACCTAACCCTCAAGAAACTGGGGGCCCCAGGGAGTTTAGAGGTCAGGTGGGGTGGGGGTGGGGACATCCTGGTGGAGACAGGTGTGTGGGGAGAACGTATGGGATGTAGAACAGTCAGAGGGTGGATCAAGGAGGGGGAATAAAATATGGAGTGTAAAAAATAAATAAATTAATTAATTTTTAAATATCTGGAAGCTAGAACTGAAGCAGACCATAAAACAACACTACTTATGCTTACTAGTTTGCAGCCTCTCGCTTGCTCAGATACCATTCTTATAAAGTCGGGGCCTACTTGCTCAGGGATGGTGCTACCTATAATGACAGGTCCTTCTACCTCAATTAGTAACCAGGAAGATGCCCTACAGGTATATGTATGGGCCAATTTGCTGAAGCAACTCCTTAGTTGAGATTCCCAAGTGACTATAATTTGTGTCAAATTGACAAAGACTAGCCAAAACAAATATATTCCAATTTATAAATGAATGATCTAGTTAATCAGCAAATACAATATATAAATGATGTAAAATATACAAATAAAATTAATGCTTCAAAAAGTGACTAAAGATGTCTACAGATGGCTTGGCAGTTAAGAGTACTTACTACTCTTTAAGAGGACAATGTCAAGTAATTCCTAACTGCCTGAAACTCCAGCTCCACAGGATCCATTCCTCTTTTGGTCTCCATGGATATGTGCACATACATACATACATACATACATACACATATACACATACACAAAATAAATAATGAATGTTTAATAAATAAAATAACTTAAATTAATTAAATATCAATAAGTAATTGAAAAATTAACCCGAATTTAATGGAGCCAAATAAATTTAGTAAATATTTTAAAGTAGGCAAATTAAAGAGAATTTAAATGTTTTTAACAGAATTTAAGACTAAACAATAGACAATTGAAAAGCAATGCAAGCCAAAAATCAATGGAATAATCTCACCAAAGACAATACATAGTTCTTTGGTTTTCTGGGTGTTGAGAATATTGTGTTTCTCTCAACTTCTGCTGCATCACATGAAAGAAGTCAGATGCATGAGGACCATTTTAGCATAGAGCATTCCCTTCAAAATGCTGGCTTCCCACTGATTCTTTTCTTCCTCCCAGGAGAGCACACAGCTGCTACAAATGTGCAGTTTCACAGCTGCTGACACTCATCCACTATTGGAGCACTTCAATGTGACTCACTGCCAGAAACAGGAAGTCACGATTGCTAATGGCAAAGAGGGCAGCAATGCCATACCCATCATCAAAGAAGAACCCAAAATTTACCCCAAGGTCTACAGTCTGCTAAACCTGAACTCTAAAATGGAAGAGACAGTTCCCAAGAGCATAGTCAAGAGGGAGAGACTGGGTGAGAAGGAAGGGCTGAAATATAAAACCTCGACTGAGAGATCCACTGATGATCTTCTGGTGCAGCTTAGAGAGGGGCAGACATCCTCTGGGGCAGTCGATCCTACACTTCAGCAAGCCTAGGCCTTTTGACACCTGTGGATAATACATAATTCTGTACATGACTCTGCTGGTTAGTTTTTTGTCAAGTTTACACAATCTTGAGATATCTTGGGGTGGGGCAAGAAAAAGAAAAAGAAAAAGAAAAAGAAGAAAAAGAAGAAGAAGAAAAAGAAGAAGAAAAAGAAAACCTCAATTGATAATATGCCTCCATAATATTTGCCTGTAGACAAGTCTGTGGTAGCATTTCTTAATTAATGACTAGCATGGAAGATTCCAGCCCACAATGGATTATACCACTTCTGGGAAGGTGGTCCTAGTACTATAATAAGCAAGTTGACAAGCTATGAGCAGTAAATCAATAAGTATTATTCCTGTGTGGCCTGTGCTATAATTCCTGCCTCCAAGTTTCTTCCTTGAGTTCCTGTCACAGCTTCCCTCAATGGATGATACACTGTAACCCATAAGGGGAAATAAACACTTTCCTCCTCAAGTTGTTTTGGTCAGTGTTTCTTCACAGAAATAGAGAACAAACTAGAGCAACAAGAGAACTCTGTTTCATAAATGAAGGTCAAATAAAGATATTTTCAGACATATCAAAATTGATAGAGTATGCAAACATTTGTTACTCATAAAAAGCACATTTAGGCAATAACCATAATAAAAAGGGAAGTCAGAATTTGAAGACAATGGCAGAAAAATTTGTGATGTGTCTGCTTCTTAATCGCCACTAAACAAACACTTTAACACAACAGATGCGACATTTTTACTCGATATGGAAATAAAAGCAAAGTCACAGACATAAGTATATATAAATATATATACATATATATAAGTATATATTCTTATGATATATGCATATCTTATGATATATACTTATGATGTATATATATTATGACACACACACACACACACATATATATATATATATATATATATATATATATAAAATGGCTGATATCCTTTACAACTTTGCTTATATAAATATTCTAGTTCCTGTAATTTGTCCCTGGCATTTGGAGGTCTTGGACAACTTCCTTGGCAACACCACAATATAACATACTTCAGTGCTTTTTTTGAATTGCCTGTTCTCCTCTCATTTTGAATCATACATTGTACTTCAGCTGTCACACAAGGCTAACAATGCTAAATTCTTCCTTTGTTTCTTATAACTCCCTACCTAGATCTATAGCCCTGTGTCTCACTTATTGTATCAAATGGAGAACATATCCATTCAAATGACTAATGTTTCCTTTGCAAATGTAGTTTTATTCTCATTTCTCTCCTGCTACATGTTTTACAACAACCCTACTAATGATTTGCTTTAAAATAATAGAGAACGTTTACTCTTTATCCTCAAAAGTCCACATTCATGAAGTCCTGATAATTCATTTACTGTCATTATTTCATACTTCATTTTCAGTACAATACAACAAAAGTAATATTGTCGTGCTTTTACCATACCCTTTTCTCTGTTTAAATGAATCCTGTTCACCACTAAAATTAAAAAAGCTCTGTTTGCATTATGATTGAAATCTATTGTAAAAGTTTCATCAAAGCCCCAGAATAATATATGAATTAGCAAGCTTCTTATTTTTACATTCCTCCACCACTTGACCTCAAGGAAAGTGCCAGTTGTTCAATATCACTGCATAGAATTCACAGAGCTAAACACCACATAGATGTGGCTCCAGGAGGGGGCAGTGGCGTAGCATCAGTTTGGGGTTTCTTGGCTGGTATTTTCTGTGGGTATTCAGTAGAAATGTATTTATATTTATATATAAATGTTTGGTTTTCATTCAACTATGTATGTAGATAGTCAACGTCAGTTAACCGCAAAGATCTCAGGAATATTTAACTCATGAATTACTAGTGTCACATATATTGAGATGTCATTTATATTTCTACTTCAAAATTGTAGAAATTATGGCACATTTCTTTAGATTGTGTTTATTAATCTGTTAAAGAGTGCATATGCTTTTATATCTTGCATACATACGGTCCATTTTTAATTTACCAGCAACTTCATCTTATGGATTTCCTTTTATAACCTGTATATTTTTGTTATATAACATGATTATATACTATGACTGTCAGAAAATAAACTTAAAATTATGATGTTCAATTGGTCTCAAGGGAAAGTAACTGATAACAAAGAAAAGTAAAACCCGCAAGTTTAGATGTTATCTGTTTATTGTTATTTAAATTTCTTTTTCAGGGATGTATTATGCTGTGGTAATCACAAATCAGAGGCTGTCAGGAAGTCCAATGGAGCAACTTCATATGGAATTTAGAGTAGACTCACTCTTTCTTTCTTTTTTCAAGCTACATGTAAAACTTATGTATTCAAAAGATAGCCAGCCAAAAAAAAATCTATATTTTTAAATTACACATTAGATAAAATTAGTTTCATGGAACAATCATTAAAATAAGTGCTATGCAAATGTACAAAGACTTGAACTCTTAGGTACACTCATTCATTTCCCAAACACTAACTGTTCAACCTGCTGTATGCGAATCCTTTTTTAAAAATTATTTATCCTATTTATTTACATTCCCTACCCTTTGCCTCTGAGAGGGTGCTCCCCCTCTTCCCCCTACCACTGGGCATCCACCTTCCCTGAAGGCTCAAGTCTCTACAGGATTAGGCACAACAAGAGACTCACTTTTTAGACATATTGATTCTATATAGGTTGTAGAAAAGTAACTAGAAAAATATAAGAATACAATCTGCAGGTTCTGACACATTGTACTTCTTTCAGCTTTAGTTGGGTTCTTGTAATATTATGAACATGCAGACTTTGTAGCCAAACTTAAATTACTTAAATTGTGTTAAAAATCACATTACTTATTTGCAACCAAATAAGTCTCAAAGATTACTAATGTACAAGTTAACCTTCAGACTTAATCATTTTCATCTAAATATTTTCTTTCTGCAAAGTAAATGTCTTCCTGAAAAAATGGAAATGGATTCACATATTTCCCCACTTCAAGTTATATTTCATTTCTGTAGTTTATATCACACCAATCTGAAAAATTACCTTTTCAAATTGTGATTTTCACCCAGGCAAGAAAGGTCAATTTATTGTTATTAAAGGAAGAATATTTATTTTCATCATGTCTTAAAACATGTCACCATTAGCATATTATTTCTGCCTTGGCCCTAAGAAAATTAAGTTTCATAAGTAATATATTTCTTACTTGTTTTATTTCC
This sequence comes from Mus pahari, assembly GCF_900095145.1. Lineage (NCBI taxonomy): Eukaryota > Metazoa > Chordata > Mammalia > Rodentia > Muridae > Mus > Mus pahari. The sequence continues at coordinate 67,964,590 of NC_034613.1, read as the reverse complement.
TTCATTTTTCTCATAAATATAATGCTATACTTGTGAAATTAGACTACATATTCCTGCGAAACTTACCTTTAATATTTTTTTCTGAAATACACTGGCAAAAACATGCTCACTTTGATCTTAAGTTTTGCCACAGTGTTAAGATCTCGTTCATTGAACTGATCAATGTCTGGTCATTCCTTGTGAACTTATGCACAGTTAGTTCAATAGAAAGCTTTACTTTTTACATGGCCATTTGTCATTTCAGTAAAATGTGTTGCTTGAGCAAAGAAACAAAGTGGGCAGAAAAGTATTGTTTAGATAAATACTTGTACACTTGCTGTAGATATTATCAAACACTTGTCCATATGCATATATGCATGATATGATATTTCAACAGCTTTACTTTATTACATCACATAGAGCTCAAAATATAAATTCTAATTCTGACTTATTTTGGTAGGCTACTGAATGTCATGAAAATGTATTGTGATATAGCACTATACTTTTAAAAATTTTTTCACAATCTGATATGTAGTTTGATCAGACTTATGTACACACATGATATTTTAATGAAAGGATAAATGTATACAAATAAATATGTATTTCTTTTTAAAAATCTCTTTTTCTTCTTTTAAACAGTTTCCCCCCCCCAGGATTTATCAGTATTACTAATCAATTCATCCTCATTTCTTCATCATCAAATATCACAAAACATACTTGTGATTTCATAATTCCCCTTACTGCAGGGTTGCTATTGAAAGATAGCATTTGTCTCTTATCCATTTCAATGAAATTCCTCACTTAAGAAATTTTTTCCTCTCTTAAGAACATTTCTCTTCTAAAGAATTAGGTGACTAACACAGTGTTAAAACCTAGACATATTTGCCCCCACCTCACAGTCATTCTGAACTGTCAACCATATTGTGATTCAGGAAGTCACCTGAGGTCTCCATTGGAAATGCATTACTGTTCAACATTGACGTCTTCAAGTAGTTCTTTCATATTGTCTCCCTGTGACATACACTTTTAGATAATAACAACAATTTCCAGTATATAACTTGCATGGTAAACTCCATCTTTAAGATTGATAAATTTTGGAAACTGATCCACTTTAACCTTTTATTTCTCTTGGAATTGCCTTCCAACTTCTTACTTAATTGACTCGGCCTACCATTAACTTTCATATTGATTAACAGTTTTTANCTTTCATTCCTTTCTTATTAGGCTTTAGAATTGATGTTCTTCTTAGATATACACATGGACTTTGATTAAAGATCTTTTAAGGTTGATATTTCGATGCATCTTGATTCTTAGTTTTTCCCTATCCACTAAAATTCCAGGACAGCACTGAAACATATGTTGTTCTCAGTCTTCATACCATCCAAACTTAGTTCCAGCACAAATTATTGTCTTTGCACATCCTTGCCAGAGAATTCCATGTTCTGTGTGGGTATTTAGCTTGTTTATAACAGAAATACCCAGAAGAAATTAGCCCCTACTAATGAAGTATAGGGGATAGATAGTATGAACATATTTAAGCTCCTCACCTCAAATTGTGGTAATTATGCAAATGTACTACAGTTTCTTAGAAGGGCCACAATAATAGTCTCCAGGTTGAACAATAATCTGTTTATGATTCCATATAATTTACCTACCTACAACCTCAAAGTCTTACCACCTTTGCTTCCCTTAGGCTGGAATTACAGACATGCACAAGCACACAAAGCTTTCTTGTTTCTTTGTTTCTTCTCTTCCTTCTTGTCTCCCTCCTTCCATTTTTCTTTCTCTTCTCATTTCTCCATTCCCTTTTCATTTCCTCCTTTCCTTCTTTTTCCTATCCTCCCCCACCCTTCCTCTTTTTCTTATTCTTCCTCCTTATTCTTTTCCTTATCATCCTCTTCTTTGTCATCCTTCTCCCTCAGTTTTTGTGCAGGAAAGAAAAGCTGGTAGATTATAATATGCTAGTCAAACACTACACTACTACTAAGCTTTTCTCTGCTTTTCTATCCTCAGTGAGATTATTCTCTCTACCAAATGTTCTCCCTACATATATGGACTGATAAACCCCAGGTCATATTTCAAAACCTTGATACAATCCAGTATTTCCTAGGAAGCCTTCTAACACCAACACTGTTGGGGATTTATAGCCCTCCCTATGCTGCACAACATGGTTCTTATACTTTCAGCCTATCATTGTATTTGTCTTGTGTTGAGATGATTTATGAATACCTACTTCCATAAACAAAAGTAAATTTCTTGGATTCGGGAAACATATAGCATCTATCTTTGTAGCAAGTGAAAATATAAAACACAATGACCAAAAACCTAAGTAAGCTCTTCTTAATCAAAAGAGAACTCTTGATCTATGTCCTGAGACCGCCTGATAAAGGATATGTTAACCCATCAAATGTTACAGAGTTGTTGGAATGCTTGGTTTCATGCTATTCTTACTCATAACTACTATGCTTATCAAAGTTTTCCTAATTGTAAACCGTAACTCAATAAATGTTTCATAATTATAGACACAATTAAAATGAGCATTTTCTAACATCATACAACATGTATCAAAAGGGGTGGGGAATATGCTACATAAGATAAAATTTTATAGATTTATACTATTTTAAATTTGTTAGCTGTTGGGTCCTCCCTCTAAACGGTGTCCTGCCTTTTACAGGCATGCTGGGGGTCGTGCAGCCGGCGCGCAGCAGACCAGCCAGAACACAGCGTCCTCGGACCGCCCACTGTCAACGCCCACCCGTCGCCCAGACCTCCCACCGCAGCCTGGACCGCCCACCGTCAGGAGACCTGCCCGCCACTGCCAGGACTGCCCATCATCGCGAGAACCTCCATGGCAACTTCAGAGGACTCAGGGGCATGCTGGGAACTCTTCCTTGTATTTAAGCCAGTCCTGACAATAAAAATTTGGGCCTTGATCAGACATTTTGCCAGGGCCCCATGTTTCCTTTCGCAGCCCTGTGCCTTTTCAGGAGTTCTCGTTCTCCAGTTCGGATCCACAGTGTTTCTGCAGGCAGAACCACACAGTTAGCAGTTCTACTAAAATTACAGTGTTTAAAAATATTAAGTCTTTCAGTAGAAATATCTTTATAAATGGAATTAGCTTTTCCTTGAACAGCTCATTTTTTTCAAAAGCATAATGGTAACATTAATTCAACTCTAGAGACAGTTTTGTACAAAGCTATCATAATCATGCTGTGCAAATATTTTTCAAAATAATGAAACCTGACAAGCATCTTATATAGCTGATAACATTTATTCTATTCTACTCACAGTTTGCAATGCACCTGATTTGCTTCTTTTACATCCTTTTAAAAATATCATACCAGGGCATATATTTTGCTTATTATAAACTTTCCCTGAAATATATGAGATCACAATTGTGGAGAAAAATAAAAAAAAATAGCTATGAAAAGAAGATACATGTAAACTAATAACTGAATTCCTTTGTTCATTTCAATAATTGTTCATCTTTAATAGTTGTCATAAATACTGTTAATTCAACAATGCTCCAGAATTTATTAAAAAGCTTATATTCACTTTTATAAAGAAGCCTTTCTGTCTTGGATACAATAGTAAATAGAGATTCATTATTTTTCATCTACAAATAATCTTTTTTCAATTTTTATTAGATATATTCTTCATTTACATTTTAAATGCTATCTTGAGAGTCCCCTAAACCCTCCGGCCCCGCCCTACTCCCCAATCCACCCACTCCCACTTCTTGGCCCTGGCATTCCCCTGTACTGGGCCATATAAAGTTTGCAAGACAAAGGGACCCCTCTTCCCAATGATGGCCAACTAGGGCATCTTCTGCTACATATGCAGCTAGAGACACAAGCTCTGGGGTACTGGTTAGTTCATATTGTTGTTCCACCTATGGGGTTGCAGACCCCTTCAGCTNCTAGGGTACTTTCTCTAGCTCCTCCATTGGGGGCCCTGTGCTCCATCCAATAGATGACTATGAGCATCCACTTCTGTGCTTGCCAGGCACTGGCATAGCCTCACAAGAGACAGCTATATCAGGGTTGTTTCAGCAAAATTTTGCTGGCATATGCAAAAGTGTCTATGGTTGGTGGTTGATTATGGGATGGATCCCTGGGTTGGGCAGTCTCTGGATGGTCCATCCTTTCATCTTAGCTCCAAACTGTGTCTCTATAACTCCTTCCATGGGTATTTTGTTCCCTATTCTAAGGAGGAATGAAGTATCTATGCTTTGGTCTTCCTTCCTATTGATTTTTTCCTATTGAAACTTGAGTAGTCTAGGTTTCTGGGCTAATATCCACTTATCAGTGAGTGCATATCAAATGACTTCTTTTGTGATTGGGTTACCTCACTAAGGATGATATCCTCCAGATACATCCTTTTGCATAAGAATTTCATAAATTCATTGATTTTAATAGCTGAGTAGTACTACATTGTGTAAATGTACCACACTTTCTGTATCCATTCCTCTATTGAGGGACATCTGGGTTATCTTCAGCTACTGGCTATTATAAATAAGGCAGATATGAACATAGTGGAGCATGTGTCCTTATTACCAGTTGGAATATCTTCTGGGTATATGCCCAGAACTCCTAAACATGATAAACAGCTTCAGTGCAGGAGCTGGATATAAAATCGACTCAAACAAATCAGTAGCCTTTCTCTACACAAAGGATAAACTGGATGAGAAAGAAATTAGGGAAACAACACTCTTCATATTAGTTACAAATAATATAAAATACCTTGGTATGAGTCTAACTAAGGAAGTGAAAGATCTTTATGATAAGAACTTCAAGTCTCTGAAGAAAGAAACTGAAGGAGATCTCAGAAGATAGAAAGATCTCCCATGCTCATGGTTTGGCAGGATTAATATAGTCAAAAAGGCTATCCTGCTGAAAGCAATCTACAGATTCAGTGCAATCNCCATCAAAATTCCAACTCAATTCTTAACTGAGTTAGAAAGGGCAATTTGCAAATTCATCTGAAATAACAAAAAACCTAGGATAGCAAAAACTATTCGCAACAATAAAAGACCCTCTGGGGGAATCAGCATGCCTGACCTTAAACTGTACTACAGAGCAATTGTGATAAAAACTGCATGGTACTAGTACAGCTACAGACAGGTAGATCAATGGAATGGAATTGAAGACCCAGAAATGAACCCACACACCTATGGTCACTTGATCTTTGACAAGGGAACTAAAACCATCAAGAGGGAAAAAAAGACAGCATTTTCAACAAATGGTGCTGGCACAACGGGTGGTTATCATGTAGAAGAATGCAAACTGATCCATTATAATCTGCTTGTAAAAAGCCCAAGTCTAAGTGGATCAAGGAACTCCACATAAAACCAGAGACACTGAAACTTATAGAGGAGAAAGTAGGGAAAAGCCTCGAAGATATGGGCACAGGGGAAAAATTCCTGATCAGAACAACAATAGCTTGTGCTATAAGATCAAGAATCGATAAATGGGACATCATAAAATTGCAAAGCTTCTGTAAGGCAAAAGATACTGTCAATAAGGCAAAAAGACCACCAACAGAATGGGAAAGGATTTTTACCAAACCTGAATCTCATAGGGGACTAATATCCAATATATAGATAGAGATCAAGAAGCTGGAGTCCAGAAATTCAAATAACCCCATTAAAAGATGGGGTGCAGAACTAAACAAGGAGTTCTCACCTGAGGAATACCGAAGGGCTAAGAAGCACCTGAAAAATGATCAACATCCTTAGTCATCAGGGAAATGCAAATCAAAACAACGCTGAGATTCCACCTCACACCAGACAGAATGGCTAAGATCAAAAATTCAGGTGATGGCAGATGCTGGTGAGGATGTGGAGAAAGAGGAACACTCCTCCATTTCTGGTGGAATTGCAAGCTTGTACAACAACTCTGGAAATCAGTCTGGTGGTTCCTAAAAATAATCTTAAGAATTCTGAGGCCATGGAGTGGTGATGCACACCTTTAATCCCAGCACTTGGGAGGCAGAGGTAGGCAGATTTCTGAGTTTGAGGCCAGCCTGGTCTACAGAATGATTTCCTGGACAGCCAGGGCTACACAGAGAAACCCTGTCTCGAAAAAAAAAACAAAGCAAAACAAAACAAAAAAAAATAATTCTGAGGAACTCATGACCTTCACAATAAGAATCGATATATTATCTTGGGCAAATGGATGTATCTGGAGGATANCATCCTTAGTGAGGTAACCCAATCACAAAAGATGTCAATATATATGCACTCACTGATAAGCGGATATTAGCCCAGAAACTTAGAATACCCAAGATTCGTTTTGGAAAACACAGGAAAACCAAGATACTTCATTCCTCCTTAGAATAAGGAACAAAATACACATGAAAGGATATAGGTACAGAGACAAAATTTAGAGCTAAGATGAAAGGATGGACTATCCAGAGACTACCCCATCCAGGAATCCATCCCATCATCAGCCACCAAACCCAGATACTAATGCACATGCCAGCAAGATTCTGCTGAAGGGACCCTGATATAGCGGCCTCTTGTGAGGCTATGCCAGTGCCTGGCAAACACAGAAGTGGATGCTCACAGCCAGCTATTGGGATGGAACACAGGGTCCCCAATGGAGGACCTAGAGAAAGTACCCAAGGTGTTGTAGGGGGCTGCATCCCTGTAGGTGGAACAACAATATGAACTAACCAGTACCCCCTGAGTTCATGTCTCTAGCTGCATATGTAGCAGAAGATGGCCTAATCGGCCATCATTGGGAAGCGAGGCCCCTTGTTCTTGTAAACTTTATATGACCCAGCACAGGGGAAGGCCAGGGCCAAGTAGTGGGAGTGGGTGGGTAGGGGAGCAGGGGTGGGGGTGGGGTATAGGGAACTTTCAGGATAGCATTTGAAATGTAAATAAAGAAAATAATAATAAATAAATTTTAAAAAAGAATAGATATATTATAGCACTGGTTTAGCACATGATCTAAAAGAAAAATGAAGCTCATATAAATGAACTTGCATCCCAGTATACAAAAATTGAAATATATTATTTCATGAAATATTTAAAATACAATTGCTATAGCTCAAAAAAATATTTATCTATTTATTTATTTATATTTTTACCTTTTCATTTTACATCCTGCTCACTACCTCCCCACGCCATAATCTTGAACAACTGGAGCTGGGATTATGTCAAAATCTGCTGCCTTGTCTGGTCTCAGTAGAAGCAGATGTGCCTAGCCTTGCAATATTTTTAAGCAAACATTTTAAAAGTAATAGGAAGACTTTAGAAGAAAATCTGCTGGCATGATATTTACGGTCAAGCACTAGAAACTGAAGAATACACAGCTGTTGTGCTTGCTAGCTTTGCATCAACTTGTCACAAACTAAAATCATTCAAGAGGAGGGAGCCACAATTGAGAAAATAACTGTAGGTTAGCCTGTAGGGCCATTTCTTAATTAGTGATTGATGTGGAGTGTCCAGTCCATTGTGAGTGATTTTATTCCTGAGATAGTGGTCCTGGTTTCTATAAAAAAGTAGGGAGAAAAATCCAATAAGTAGCACTGCTCTGTAGCTACTGCATCAGCTACTTCCTCCAGTTACCTGCCCTGTTTGAGTCCTTGTCCTGACTTCCTCTGGTGATGAGCAGCAGTCTGGACCTATAAGCTGAATAAATCCTTTCCTCCCCAACTTGTTTTTTGTCATGTTTTTTTTATAAAGATTTATTTATTATATGTAAGTACACTGTAGCTGTCTTCAGACACTCCAGAAGAGGATGTCGGATCTTGTTACGGATGGTTATGAGAATAAACCCTTTCCTCCCCAACTTGCTTCTTCATCATGATGTTGTGCAGGAATAGAAACCCTGACTAAGACAAATTGGTACCAGCAGAGTTGGGTATTCCTGTGACAACCTGACCATGTTTGGGGGAGGACTGTGAAAGGACTTTGGAACTTTGAGCTAAAAGATCCATTTGGTGTTAAGAGCTCTGTCGAATGTTCTGTAGGAGCTTGGAAGATAATGTTGAGAACAGTGCAGAAGATGGAGGCCTNGCTTGTGAAATTTCAGAGGGAAAATTAAAGACTCTTTTCAGGGCCATTGCTATTTTGGATTGTGAAGATTCTGTGTTTCTGGTTAGCTGGGGCTGACGAGTCAGCTGTGATTAACAAGATACCAGAACTACTAAAGCAAAATCTTTGCATTACTGGGACTATTGATGCTGGTTAGGTGGCACTAAGAAATTAGCAGTGATTAAGAAGAGACCAGCATCATTGAGGTGACATCTGGAAGGTGTTTTTGTTGTTGTTTTTGTTTTTTGGGTTTTTGTTTGTTTGTTTGTTTTAGAGCACAAAGAGGCTGTGTTCCAGAGATAGCCAAAGTTGTACCTTGTGCTGCAGCAGGGCTTGGTAATGTGTAAGAGTCACACAGGTGGTACTGGTTTTGAAGGCATGAAAGGGTCATGCAGAGCAGCTGAGGCTTGGCACTGTGAGAGGCCATGGAAGGCCATTGG
>NC_034613.1:67953574-67955407 GCF_900095145.1 Mus pahari | reverse complement strand
AATAAACCCTTTCCTCCCCAACTTGCTTCTTGATCATGATGTTGTGCAGGAATAGAAACCCTGACTAAGACAACATGCAATTGTCATTATTCTCCACATGTACTAGAGAATATTTGAAATTGGTTGAAATGACAGTGAAAAATCTGTTTCCAATAGGTGCTGTGTTAATTCAGAGATTTATCATTGACCAAAGTGCTAAGACTAAATGGTTGCTGAATGTTCATCTTAAATGGAACATTTTTATATCTGCTCCAAAGTTCAAGGAACATTAAGGAATAATGTAAAAGATATTAAGGAGTGATGTACAAATGATAAAGGACTGCTATAAAACACTATCTTCTAGATGTAACATGCTGATATACTCATAGCACCAATGGCTACCTCAGAAGACCCGAATAAAACAGAGACCAACAACATTCCCCTATAGACTGTGGAAGGGAACTATGACTATGTATTTACTGAAAGAAAGAAAATACAAGGAATATGGAGAAGATATTACAATTCGTCCTCTATTAACATTGCAATCATCTATATCACAGTTCAAAATTATATATTTTTTATCATTAGTGAAGTAAAATTTCCAAATTTGAAAAAGACAATAATCTACCAGCCCTTTGGCAATCATGTGTAATTAAAAAACACTATATATTTCCAAATGTCATAAAATAAAATGTAACCTAAGTTCCTGAAATTTTAGGATTGTTAAGAAGATAAATAACAAACTCCAGAAGAACCAAGGTGAAATTCCTGGGTAAAAAAAATGTATGTGTGTATTTAAAAAAAAAGGGGGCAAGAAATTTAACAATAGCAATAAAAGTAAATACTAGTAAGCGCCAACTTGAAACTACAAAAATGATGCATAAAATATCCTTGAATTTTATAAAAGGAGTAAAATTATAGAATCAAAATGTACAGAAAATTGCAAGTCTTATAAATAGAATGATATATATTAATGATACTCAAATACAAACTCTCAGAATTATGCTGTGAAAGAGATCACATTATTCTATATAGTTAAAAAACAATTTTAAATGTTTTTTATTTCATTGAAAAATCATAAAGACCTAAGGTCTCTAAGGAATTATATATTTAATGTCCTCTAGTGAATATGTATGTCATATATCTCTAAGGCTAGATTTAGTAAAATAACCTTTAATAAGGAAATGCAGAAACACTTAAAAAGGAAGAATAATAAACCTCTCATCACAAAATGAAGCAAGGTGACAGTCAAACACACATAGAAAATAAATGCATAAAAACTTAACAAGCAGACCCCTCCCTCCAACACCCAGAGACAGTTTGACTCCCAGGAGATCCATCATATGCGGGCACATGTGTGACACCCCCTACCTCAATACTTGGCCCAACTGGAATGCCCCATGGGACCCAGCAGACACAGGACTTCCAGTGCTACCGTGCTGGAGACACATCTTGCTTCCACTCCATAACTGTGACCCAGGGCACTTCGGGTGCTCCAGCACTACACACACACACCCCAATACCTGGCCTAACTGGGACCCCCATTGGGCTCAACAGACACAAGACCTATCCTCAGTGCTGGAGACACATCTTCCTTCTGGGCCTGCAATTCTATCCAGGGCAGATCTGGCACTCCACAATGTGTATTGGCAGAAAAGTTCAGAATACCCACAATACAATTCACAGACCATATGAAGCTTAACAAGACTGAAGGCCAAAGTATGGATGTTCCAGCCCAATTAAGAAGGGGGAACAAAACCACTCTGGAAATCAGTCTGGCGGTTCCTCAGAAAATTGGACATAGTACTACCGGAGGACCCAACAATACCTCTTCTGGGCATATACCCAGAAGAT
>NC_034613.1:67914865-67952816 GCF_900095145.1 Mus pahari | reverse complement strand
AGCACAAGGCAAGTAGTGGGAGTGGGTGGGTAGGGGAGTAGAAGTGGGGGGAGGGGTATAGGAAACGTTCGGGATAGCATTTGAAATGTAAATAAAGAAAATAATTTAAAAAAAAAAGAAGGGGGAACAAAATAATGATGGGAGGCAGAGGGAGGGAGGGACCTGGGAGGAGGGGGAAGGGGAGGGGAAAAAGGAGGGCAGGATCAGGACAGAATAGAAGTCCAGAGAGCCAGGTAAATGAATAGAAATATGTAGTAGGGAGGGGTGGGGCACAGGAAGAACCACTAGAAAGTCCCAGGTGGTAGTGATGCAAGAGGCTCCCAGGACCCAGTAGGAATGATATTAGCAGAAATACCAAACACTAGGTAGATAGAAACTGAAGAGACCATCTCCAGCAGACTGGTATGGCCCCCAATTGAGGGATGGGGCCATCCACTCATCACAAAATCTTTAACCCAGAACTGTTCCTGTCTAAAGGAAACACATGGACAGACACAGTGGAGCAGAGAGAGAGGACATCCAAAGAGTGCTCCACCTTGGGATCCATCCCATCCACAGACACCAAACTTCGACACAATATATTGCTGATGCCAACATGTGCTTACAGACAGGAGCCTGGTATAGCTGTTTTCTGAGAGGCTCTGCCATCACCTGACTAATACAGATGTAGCCAATCATTGGACTGAGTCTGGTCCAATGGAAGAGTTAGAGGAAGGTCTGAAGGAGCTGAAGGGGATTGTAACCCCATAGGAAGAACAACAGTATCAACCAACCAGGCTCCCCAGAGCCCCCAGGGACTAAACCACCAAACAGAGTATACAAGAGTAGACCAATGGCTCCCACTACATATGCAGCAAAGGACTACCTTACCTGGCATCAATGGTAGGGGAGACGCTTGGTACTGTGGAGGCTTGTTGCTCCACCAAAGGGAGGGGTGAAGTGGGATTGAGTGGGTGGGTGGGGGAGCACCATCTTGAGGCAAATAGGAAAGGAGATGTGGGGGTATTGTGGAGGTGAGATCATGAAGGGGGACATTTGAAATGTAAATAAACATAACTATATCTTTAAATGCTTATCATTTCTTTGTAAGGTAAACACTTGATATCCTGTACTTTAGCTTTTGAAATATACAACACATAATCATTACCTGTATTCATCTTACTATAAAACAGAAAACCAGAATTAACTTCTCCTTCTTAATTATAATTATTAGTATGCATTGTGAAACTAGCCTCATGTGTTGTGACCTGCTTTAACCCCTAGCTTCCCATAACCATCACTCTACTCTCAATTTCTATGAGATCAAATTATATAGCATCCATATATGAGTAAAACCATGCATCATTTATCTTTCTGTGTCTAACTTATACCTGATATAATGATTTCTGAATTCTAGATTTTTGTTGCAAATGACAAGATTTTGACCTTTATTATGAGTGAACAGTATTCTATTATGTATATCATGCCACATTTTGAATAGCTAGAGTTATTTAATTTCTATTGTGAATAATGCTGCAATAAGTGTGGGAGCCAAATGTCTCATTAACATACTGATTTCAATTGTTTTAAAAAATTCACTTAACTCTTATCTCTATATTCATTAGATGTAAGTATAAACTTGGCAGTGCACATTCCTTATGTAAACTATTTTATTAAAAACTATTTTATAAAAACTATTTTAAGTGTTTTAAAGTCATAGAGACAAAGTCTTCTATATTCTATGATTATATTATTGTACATTATATACTATATTTAAAGTCCTCTAATAATTATGCCATTTATCTAAAGTGCAGAATCACTGAAAAAAATAATAAACCTCTCATCACAAAATATAAGTTACTACTGTCAGAAGAAGGATATCGATATGGACTTTATTGTCAAAGTGTTGAGACTATGTGTTGTGACTTAGCTGGCGTTTTCTTCAGGAATTAATACAAGGGCTTTCTCTTGTTTCACCAGATGTGAACAATTCTATGATCTAGGGAGCTTTTATAAAAGACTAAGATTCAAGACAGATAATGGATACGCTAAAATTCTGGAATAGAATCACCAGAGAAAGACAATATATCATAGAAGTCAAAATAATAATAATAATAATAATAATAATAATAATAATAAGAAGAAGAAGAAGAAGAAGAAGAAGAAGAAGAAGAAGAAGAAGAAGAAGAAGAAGAAGAAATCTGCCTATACTCAGAGAACAAAAAGATCATATTCAGGCTCAGGGCTGAAAAAAAGACCTTAAAAACCCTAACCTTTCAATTTGAGCTGATCTCTAATCTCCTCTGAAATACAAGTGAAGAGTAAGTTAGAGCTACAGATAGCTAGACTAACTATTGAGGGCATATTCAACATACAGAAAGCCTGTCTTCAAAGATTAAGAGCTTATTATTTTTTCATTTTTTTCTTTTCATGGTGCAAAGCATTTTAAAAACTATCAGAACAATTGCTGAACACTAATAGAATGGATAACAGCCTTCAGAGGCTACATAAGAGAAAGATACATATTTTAAAAGTAAGTTTTAAATCTCTTATAAAATACAAACTGCAAATCATACAAAACCCATTACAATATGTAACAAGGGTCTATATTACCTTTCTCTTTGTTGTGACAAAATAACTGATGAAAATGACTTGGAGAATGGGTGTTGATTATCTGATGGTTTCATCCTTTGGACACTATAGGAGGGAGCAAGGACTTCCAGTAGTAGTGGAGGGAATCTGAAACAGCTGGTCACATTCTGCTTTTTATTTAGTCTCAAAACCCAGCCTGTAGGGTGAGTGCTGCCCATATTATGGGTAAATCTTCCCTCTGTTAAACCTTTCAGATATATTGTCATAGATTTTTGTTTTGTTTTGTTTGGGGGAGTTGTTTGTTTGTTTGTTTGTTTTGTTTTCCTACATGATTTCAACTCTAATCAAGCTGAAATTGAGGATTAACAACATTTGTTAAATTGTGATATTCAAAATTGTGAGTTTTAATAAGGAACTTTCTCAGGAAAAATTGTTAGGAAATATTCCCTCAGATGACCAAAGATTGAACAAATCAGAACATTACTAAAGTACCTGCTCTACTTAACTTTAATAAACTAAAGGAAATTATAGAAAATAATTAATGAAAACCAGGAAAAATATTTCTCTCCAAATAGAAAATATCAGTAAATAACAAAGACTACAAATAGTATGGTTGAAAAGAATACAAATCTGGTGATCTGAATAAGAGTGAACCCAATAGGCTTGCATATTTGAATATTTGGTCAACAGCTGATGAAATTATTTGAGAAGCATTTGAAGGTATGGCCTGAGGGAGGAGGAAAAGGCATGTCACTGGGAATGGACTTTAAAATTTCAAAAGCCCATGCCATTTATAATTGTTTATCTCTCTCATGATATCTATCTTTCCCTCATGATGCCTGCCTGCTGCCATGCCCCCTGCCATGATGGCCATGAACTCACCCTCTAAAGTTGTAAGTCCCCCCTTAAATTCATGCTTTTATAAGTTGTGTTTGGTCATTGTGTCCCTTCATAGCAATAGAAAAGTAACTGAGACACTAAGATAAAAATTTGAATGAATAAAGAGTGTCCAGTTTGAACTAGAAAAAGACAGGATCTACAAAATTGAATTTTTCTACTGGAATTATTGAGTGTGACAAAGAAAAATATATGACTGAACAAATTTATCTTAAGCTCTAAATACCTTAAAATACCATTAAGTCCATGTTCACATAATAATAGTTCAACAAGAGAATAAAGAGAGGCCCAAAGGATTTTTAATATTTTGGAAAATTTTGTCCTGAAAGCCATCTTCCCATTTTATTTGTATCTTTTATTTTATTTCCACTTTCCCAGTTTAATAAGACCTAATACTTTGATGAACAATACAGCAAATACAATGCACATATAAACATTATACTTCAATTTTAAGGCCTGTGACTTCTATTTTTAGAATGTCATATGTGGAGATGTGAAAAAATGACAATGTGTCTTAGACAATTTTGTACTGCAACAATGCCATACAACAAACCTGATAATTTCCAAGACATTGAGATGTGTTTTGTATATGTTCTATGTTAAATAGAAACAGAAAAACAAAAGGAGAGCCTTATTTGTCTCTAATCCTAGAAGAAAGGTGTTTAGTCTTCCTTCCTAGAATATGATACTAACTGTGGTCAACTCCCATATTTTCTGTAATATGTTCCTATTTGCTAAGTAATTTCTACCATGAAGAGATCTGAGTTTGGAGTTTGTCAAAAGCTTTTTCAGGATGCATCAAGAACAGTATGCATGCTTTTGTTGTAACATCAATTTTATCATTGTGTTTTAGTGTTGAGTCATTTTGTTATAGCAAATTTCTGTGTGTGTGTGTGTGTGTGTGCACGCGCGCGCGCGTGCGTGCGTGCGTGCAGGTACATATAGGTGCAGGCTTATATAGATACAAGTATGAATGTAGATATCAATCTCTGGTGCCATTTTTCCAGAGCCATCCAACTTGTTTCTGTAAAATAAGGGCTTCCATTGCTCTGGTGCTTGATTAGTAGGATAGCCTGTCCAGGAAGCCTCAGGAACTCACCTGTTTCTCCCTCCCCAGAGCAAGGATCACAGTTGTCTATGACCATAACTTGCATTTTACTTGTGCTACGGGATTTGATCACAGAGTTTATGCTTATGCATTGAGCATTCTACTAAGCCATAACCCAAAGCTGAGTACAGTTTTATTTTAAGCATATATTGCCAAACTGAATTTTCTACTTTTAGTGAGGATAGTTCCATCTATATTTGTCTAACATGTGCATTTATAGGTATAACTTTAATAAGGGCTGGTGCTTAGTTTGAGTGCAAAGATATTGAATAGAATTGAGTTTTAAATTGTTCCCACATTTTTAAATTTTTGAAGGTTTTTTCATTTTTTATTGGTTATTTTATTTATTTACATTTGAAATATTATCCCCCTTCCCTGTCTCCCCTCCACAAGCTCCTTACATTCTCCCCACTCCCCCTGCCTCTATGGTGCTCAACCACCCACACACCCACTCCTGCCTCAGCACCATATCATTCACCATAACCTAGAAAGGACAAAGGGACTCCCCTCCCAGTGATACACACTAAGGCCATCCTCTGCTACATACCCAGCTGGATCCATGGGTTCCCCATGTGTATTCTTTGGTTGGTGGTTTAGTCCCTGTGAGCTTTGGGGGATCTGGTTGGTTGATATTGTTGTTCTTCCTATAGGGTTGCATATTTTTGAAATTTTTCAATGAGTATTTAAGTTCATTCATTATGCATTTGGTAGTATTCACTCGTGAAACCATGTTGTGCATTGTTATTTAATTGATAAAGTTTGGGTTACCCATTAAATCTATTTTATAGTTATATTTTTTCAGCTATTTGTATCTACTTATAATTCTGTTTTGGAAGGTGATGAATATCTTAAGAATTTTGACCTTCAGTCCTTCCCCTAACTCTTCCATTGGGGTCCCTGTGCTCAGTCCACTGGTTAGCTGTGAGCATCCACATCTGTATTGTTTAGGCTCTGGCAGAGCCTCTCAGGGGACAGCTATACCGGGCTCCTGTCAGCAAGCACTTCTTGGCATCAGCAATAGTGTCTGGATTTGGTGCCTGCAGATGGGATGGATTCCTAGGTGAGGTAGTCTCTGGATGGCCTTTCCTTCAGTCTCTGCTCAACTCTTTGTGCCTGTATTTCCTTTAGACAGGAACAATACTGGATTAAAATTTTTTAGATGGGTGATTGGTTTCATCCCTCAACCAGGGGACATGGTTTCTATAGGTTCTCTCTCCCCTTTGTTGGGTATTTCAGCTAATATCATCACTGATGGGTCCTGGAAAGCCCTTGCTTCCATGGCATCTGGGACTTTCTAGTGGCTACCCCAGTTCCCCATCCCCCACTGCTACATACCACCTTTCAATTTCCTGATCCTCTGTACTACTACCCTGTCTCCTCCAATATCTGAACTTCCCCCTTTTCCCTCCCTCCCCTTTCTCCCTCCCAGGTCTCTCCCTCCTTCTATCTCCTGTGATTATCTTGTTCCCCCTTCTAAGTAGGACTGAAGCATCCACACTTTGGTCTTCCTTCTTCTTGAACTTCATATGGTCTGTGAGTTTTATCCTGCATATTCCAAGCTTTTGGACCAATATCCACTTACCAGTGTGTGTATTTTTTGTAACTGGGTTACCTCATTCAGGATGATATTTTCTAGTTCCATCCATTTGCCAGTAAACTGTATGAAGTCATTGTTTTTAATAGGTGAGTTAGTATTTCATTGTGTAAATACCATATTTTCTGTACCCATTCTTCCATTGAGGGACATCTGGATTGTTTTCATCTTCTGGCTATTATAAATAAGGCTGCTATAAACATAGTGAAACATGTGTCCTTGTTATACGTTAGAACATTTTTTTGGTATATACCAGGAGTGGTATATCTGGGTCCTCAGGTACTACTATGGCCAATTTTCTGAGGAACCGCCAGACTAATTTCCAGAGTGGTTGTACCTGCTTGCAATCCCACCAGCAATGGAGGAGTGTTGCTCTTTCTCTACATCCTTTTCAGCATGGGCTGTCACCTGAGTCTTTGATCTTAGCCATTCTGACTGGACAGAAGGAGCAAAAAGGGATTGTAACCCCATAGGAAGAACAACAATAGCAACTAGCTAAAACCCCCAAAGCTCCCAGGCACTAACCACCAACCAAAGAAAACAAATGGAAGGGGCCCATGGCTCTGGCTGCATATGTAGTAGAGGATTCCCTTAAGTGGTATCAGTGGGAGGGAGGCCTTTGGTCCTGTGGAGGCTCAATGCCCCAACATAGGGGGATGCTTGGGTGGTGACATGGGAGTGTGTGGATGGGCGTGGAAGCACTCTCATAGAGGCACAGTGATAACATTTGAAATGTAAATAAATAAAATAACAAATAAAGGTGAATTTTTGTCTATTGATCTGTCGAAATAATTTAAGGTTCAGTTTAAGGATTTAAGACTACAACCTTTGCCTGGTGCTCACTTTACTACAGCTGCCTTATTTCTCTGTATTATGCTTGCTGAAGGGCTCTAGAGTGACCACCCAACCCAAATATAGTTCTGGCAGGTCTTGCCCTCCCCACTTCCCATTCCCTTGCTAAACTGAACCTTTACATTCTTAAAACTATCTACTGCTCCATTTTCTGTCTTAAAAATTAACCTATGTAAAGCTATTTACTGCTGTTTCTGCCTGATTCCCATTCATCCAAGAACCTTGTTTGGTTTATGTTTGGAAATCAATGTTTACCTAGTCAGTGGTCCAAAGAGGGGCACCTCCCATTACACAGGACTCTTCACTTACTTTTGTTTATCTAAAGGATGCTGTCAATTTTTCTCATTTGCATATTTCCAGCCTTTTTTCTGCTGTTGGTTCCAATAATTTTTGAACAACAGCTTTGTTGAAGATACTATCTTTGATTAACTTTTCTTCCTTTTAGAACTTAAATCTTACTTCATTACCTACTGGCAGAAATTCTCCTGAGATAATATCACTGAATGCACACACACGCACACACACGCACACACACATATATATATTTATTAGTATTTTGCTTTTGACATTTGACATTTGTTAGTATATCTGAGAGTACTTTAGTTAAAATTTGTTGAGCTTTTTGTCTTTCTATAGATATTAGTTCTGAAAATGTACAGCATTTTCAGTTGTGATTTTTTTCAAAAATCCCTATATTTTCTCTGTCTCAGATACCTTTAAGATAGAAATTTGTCATTTTTAAGGTGCCCTTCAGGCTGTGTTCAGTTTTCCTCATCATATTTAATATGTGTTAACAAAATTAAATGATTTCAAATGATCTGTCATCAGTTTGCTGATCCACTCTCTGACTGCTCTACATCCCACACCTCCTCCCCACCCCTGTCTCCATGTGGATGTCCCTACCTCCCACCCCACCTGACCTCTAAACTAACTTGGCTTAGGTGCATCATCTCAGAATGAACACAGACTCAGCAGTCCTCTACTCTATCTGTGTTGGGGGCCTCATATCAGCTGGTGTATGCTGCCTGTTAGGTGGTCCAGTGTTTGAGAGATCATGGGGGTCCAGCTTAACTGAGACTGCTGGTCCTCCTACAGGATTGGCCTTCTCCCCAATTCAACAACAGGGGACAACTGCTTCTGTCCATTGGTTGGGTGTAAATATCTGCATCTGATTCTTTCAGCTGCTTGTTGGATCTTCCAGAGTGCTGCCATGATAGGTCCCTTTTTGTGAGTGCTCCATAGCCTCAGTAGTAGTGTCAGGCCTTGGGGCCTCTCCTTGAGCTGGATCCCACTTTGAGCCTGTCACTGGAACTTCTTTTCTTCAGGCTCCTCTCCATTTCCATCCCTGTAATTCTTTCAGACAGGAACAATTATGGGTCAGAGTTGTGACTGTGGGATGGCCCTCTCTCCCTCATTTGATGCCCTGTCTTCCAGCTGGAGTTGGGCTCTTTAAGTTCCTTCTCCCTACTGACAGCCATTTCATCTAATGTCCCTCCCTTTGAGTCCTAAGAGTCTCTTAGCTCCTAGGTCTCTTGTGTATTCTGGAGGATCCCCCCAACCTCCTATTTCCTGAGGTTGCCTGTTTCCATTCTTTCTGTTGGCCCTCTGGGCTTCAGTCCTTTTCACTCAACCAACACCAGATCAGGTTCCCCTCCCCCTCACCCCCTCCTGTCCAGTTTCCCTCCCAGGTCATTCCCTTTCCCCACTTGTGACTGCTTTCCTCTCCCTTCCAAGTGGGACTGAGGCATCTTCACTTGGGCACTTCAGTTTGTTGACCTTTTTGAGTTCTGTGGACTGTATCTTGGGTCTTCTGTACTTTTTTGGCTAATATTCACTTATTAGTGAGTACATACCATGCATGTTCTTTTGGGTCAGAGTTACCTCACTCAGGATGATCTTTTCTAGTTCCATCCATTTTCCTGCAACACTCAGGATGTCCTTGTTCTTAATAGCTGAGTAAAATTCCATTGTGTAAATAAACCACATTTTCTGTCATGGGACATCTGGGTTGTTTTTAGCTTCTGGCTATCATAAATAAGGCCGCTATGAGCATAGTAGAATGTGCCACTTTTCTCTCCTTCTTTGTACACCTTGGATAATTTGTTGAAACTTGGGTCTTTGGAAAAACAGGTACTTGTTTTGTCCCAGGTTTTGTACACAAACCTATGCAGCTTTATTCAGATGAATACATTTATTAATCAGTCTATTGTGAAGGGACTAGATCCTCTCACATATTTTCCAAGGATGTATCTTCATGGGGTTCTGTCATATTTTTCTTCAAGTTCTCACTACAAAATATACTACCTTCAGCTTTATCATTTCCAAATCTTTCTAGCAATATAGATTTCTATTATACTCTTCTGCCCGAAACATTTTATCCTCCAGTTCTCACAGTCTGCATTCCCATGCAGTAGTGAAGTATCTTGTAGCTCAGCACTGTCATCAGCTACTTCTAATTTGACATCCAAAATTTGTTTCCTTTCTGTTCACATAGTATTCTAAGTTATATGAAAAAGAAAACACTCCCTTGGGGAGACTTCAGATAAACCAGAATATCACAAACATGTTGAGCTCTTTTCTTTCACCCCACGGGATATCTGGAATTGTGTACCTTACTCCTAACTGCACAGGGCTGCTTCTGGAAGATAGATGGGCAAAAGAAAGCTAAAATGTTTCAAAATTCTCTCCAGTTGAGCATAGTATCTTTGGGGTGGGAATTCAAATGTTTGTTGCAGTGTTAAAAACTTAGCACTTCTTCAATGTTTATGCTTTCAATTGTAAACTGCCATTTGATCATGTTTACAGAGTTTACTCTTGCTTGTTTCTAAATTCCTGTATCCTGATCATTAACCATATAGGAATATGGAGTTTGTGACCAAGATAAACCTAATAGAAATTGTGTAGTCCATCAGAGTTAGTATCACCAATTCTTGTAATATAAAAAATAGAGCATAACATTATTTTTATATGTTTAGGAGTTTATTTTTACTCCAGTAATTAATTATAATCATGGCTACAATAATATACCAAGTTATAAATAATAGATTAATTGACATTTTTCATTTCCAGGTCCTTGCATTCTTGCATTTCTTCATTTGTTTAAGATCTTTGAATCACTAAATATATTAGCTCTGATAAGTTATTTCTCCACTGGTGAAATGAGCCAATTCAAGCTTTATTAAATTATATTAAACATAGGTTCATTGGGAAGCTGAGAATTCACTGGCCCCAAGGACTGAGGCTAGGGTAGTTGCAGTGGGAAGGGAGAGAGAGGAGAGGGGGAAGGAAGAGAAAGAAAGGATATTCTCAGAGGGGGGAGAAGGAGAAGAGGAGGAGGAAGAGGTAGAGGGGGGAAGAGAGAGAGAAAGACAGCCTGAGAGAGAGAGAGAAAGAGAGAGAGAGAGAGAGAGAGAGAGAGAGAGAGAGAGAGAGAGAGAGAGATCAAAATATCTGGATTATATAGGAAAGAGCCTCTGGGGGGAAGAACTGCCCAGCCACTGAGCTGGAAAGGTCAGGGTTGGTGGCAGGGTAAGGTAGGGACAGAGGGATACTGGGAGAACCTGGAGGCCAAGTCTGCTTTAGTGTGTAAAATAAGCCCCTTGTCCTCGGGAAATAAACCAAACAATCACACGATGTGACTTTATATTGCTGTGATAACCATCAAGGCTAAAAGCAATTTATGTAGGAAATTATTTATTTCAGCTTATAACCTCGGGTCACAGTCAGTCACTGAGGAAAATCAGTACAGAAACTCAAACAGAGCAGGAATCTGGAAGCCAGAATAGAAGCAGAAGCCATAAAGAAGTGATTCTTACTGGCTTGCTTCCCCCTAACTTCTTCAGCCAGCCTTCTTATTGCATCCAGGACTACCCTAGTGTAGCTGGGTTCTGCAATATCAATAAACAAGGAAATGTTGCAGAAACATCTTTACTGGACAGTCTAATGTGGGCATTTACTCAGGTGAGGATCCTTCTTCCAAAATGACCCTGGCTTCTATCATGCTGTGAAGAACCTAACCAATATACATGATCTTTATTTTAAAATTTTTATCTTAAATGAAGACACTGGGTTCTAAAGAAGTTAAAAGACTTGTTTTATAACAATCACCTCAGTGATGTTAGTTATAGTGTTTGAAACTAGATAAAAGAAAGGGAAACATCCTGCTATTATTTTCAGGAAGTTAACATGCTCTTTGTTTGGGTTCTTCTTATATTACATATTAGCTACAAGCATTCAGTGAGAATAGCTGCATTATTTATTGTTCAACTTATAAAATTTTCTGATTAGGTCTATCTTTAGAATTTAAATACTTAGTTTTCTCATAACCTATCAAATTGAAAACTACTTACTGTTTTTGTCAAGCAAAATGTTAAACTTAACAGAGATTCTAAGTGTATTAATTTTTATATGTAATTAATCTTATGTACTTTAAACTAAAGTTCCTTAATGTGCTTTTGGTATAGTTTCCAGCATTCACACTTGTCTGAACAGATAAATAATGGAAGCACTGAACATTCTATATAATTCATCTTCAATATGCACTATCATTGTTATACTTAGCTTGAATTGTCATAATTAAATTATTTCTTTTCTTTAAAATACCCAAAGAAAAATAAGTCTAAACATACTTATTGCCTATCTAAGTAGAAGTTTTGGAAATTATTTTTTACTCAGCCATCTTTCATGCCTACCACTTACGTTTGTTCATTTTTATGCCCATATCAATGGTAGATTCTGGCATATATATATATGCCTACAAACATTAGTTGAATGACTAAAAACAATAACTGAATGAGTAAATTAATAAATGGATAACTTTCAGCATTTTCACATTATATTCAAAACTTTATGACTTAGATTTGATTTTTGATATATAGTCTAATAATAAATTACTGTTCCATAGTGCATTGCTTGTAACTTTTATATAAAGTATTTCTAGTATTTCTAATGATTCTTGTATTGAGTTCCTGCTTGTATTGTCTTATTTCAGCTTTACCATATTTACTTGTGGTACTATGTTTCCTTTCTAAGATTCTAATATCATTGTTATTTCTACACAATTACATTTCTAGTGATAGCACATAAATAATTTAAGGCACTAGCTAAATACAACTGCGCTCTAGATATAAAAACAATTTAATGATTTTTCCAACTAAAAGGTATAATTAATTTTTTAAGGAATAAGTGTCATCAATTCTACTTGTAGACAGACCATTTATAGGATATTCAGTCCTGTAGAGGAAAGAACATATATTGAGTGCTTCCTGTAAATATATCTAGCTTAATGAATAATTAATATCAAAAATATAGAAAGAGAAAATATTAAATAACATTGTGTTCTCCATGTCTGTTTTCTATATGTTTTAATTCTACAGTAAATAATGGTCTGAAACAATGAACTTTCTCCACTTAAGTAAATACTATTCAGTGCATTGAAGAATTCAGGAACATGAATTTTTGTTCTGCTTATACATGTTCTATACTGAAATAGGTTAAATCTTTGAAGACAGTGAATAAAATTCTTGCACATTTTTTTGCAACATATTCTGTGCAATGGTAGAAGTCACCACATGAAGAATCACTCAGAGGGCGGCTGAGTGATCATTAACAAAACCGAGAGCATCCTAATGTCCTATGATCATGTGGAGCTTACATTCAACGACATGAAGAATGTGCCAGAGGCCTTCAAAGGAACCAAGAAAGGCACCATCTACCTTACTCCGTACCGGGTCATTTTTCTGTCAAAGGGGAAGGACGCCATGCCCTTCTACCTGATGAAGGACTGTGAGATTAAGCAGCTGGTGTTCCCTGCAAACTTCATTAAAGGAACAGTGAAGGCTGAAGCAGGAGGTGGCTGGGAAGGCTCCGCCTCCTACAAGCTGACCTTCACAGCAGGGGCGCCCTCCAGGTGGCATCTCAAGCCTCCAGAGGTGAAGTCCACAATGGAGCCTATGGGTACCCTTACATACCCAGCGGGGCCTATGTCTTCCCCCACCCCCGCCAGTCGCCAATGGAGCGTACCCCTGCCCTCCTGGCTACCCTTACCCACCGCCCCCACCCAAGTTCTATCCAGGACCTCCCATAATGAATGGGGCCATGGGCTATGTACAGCCCCCACCACTACCCTATCCTGGGCCCATGGAGCCTCTGGTCAGCGACCCCAGTGCCCCCGCTACTCCTGCAGCCGAGGCCAAGGCTGCAGAAGCCGCTGCCAGCACCTATTACAACCCAGGCAACCCATACAATGTCTACATGCCCACGAGCCAGCCTCTGCCACCACCCTACTACTCCCCCCCTCCAGAAGACAAGAAAAACCAGTAGACCCTGCCCACTTCCCGCCTCTTACCCAGAGACCCCTTCCTGGGCCTCCTATGGGGCTGCATCTGGGATTCCAGGAGGCCAGGGAGGGCCCTGTTCTTCCCCAGGCCTGAGTATAAAGTTAGCAGGAGCTAGCCCTGATAGAAAGCTGGAACTCCTCGCCTGAGAGGCGCGTCCCAGCTTCTCACCCTAGCTCAGCTCACAGCGCTCTTCTTCCCAGCTTCCCTTTCACCATCTCTGGAGCTCGCAGGAGCATGGGGTGACCCTCATTCCTCATGATAGTAGCCCCCCACACACAGAGGGACTCTCTGGCCACTCCTCACCGCTGTCCAGCCCCCCTGCAGCCTGGTGACCATTGTTCTTCATCTCTTGGGCTCCTAAGACCAGCCATGTGTCTCCCCGACAGGCCCTGCCAAGCCATGTTCACATTCCTTACCCCTGGCGCGTACCTGGCCTTCCAGCAGACTGTCAGTCCACAGTCACACCCGGCCACCTGTTCTTTCTGTTGCTTCCAGGGATTTTACTGGGAGCTTCTAGTGGCTGGCATCAGAGACAAAGCCACTGTGTCACAGAGGAAGCCCCTATGCCCCTCTGCTACTGTTTGTGGGAATTTGCCACCTCTCCTCTCCCCTTTACAGGGGGCTGCTCAGCAGGAGGGACAGAGAATGCATGCAGGCCCTTTGGTCTGGGACTGAGGACCTGCAACTATGTGACCTCTCACCCGCTGTCTGGCCCTCTGTAAGCTTCATGCCCCCAGATGCACTAGAATCGCTCTTGTGCCGGGCCTGGTGGCGCAGGCCTTTAATCCCAGCACTTGGGAAGCAGAGGCAGGCGGATTTCTGAGTCCGAGGCCAGCCTGGTCTACCAAGTGAGTTCCAGGATAGCCAGGGCTATACAGAGAAACCCTGTCTCGTAAAACCAAAAAAAAAAAAAAAAAAGAATCGCTCTTGTTCCTTCCTGATCCAGACACTAAATGAGAAGATAGTTATTTAAAGAGAATTCCTATTTATTTGACACAAAATGTTCAGTTAATATATTAATGTGAAATAAACCCTGTTTGCACCTTGATTCGTTTGCTACGACTGTGAAATAGTAAAAACGAAGTGACTGGAAAAAAAAAAAAAGTCACCACACAATACAGAACACATTGCAAAAATGGACAAAAAGTGTTATCTAAAAACATAAGCTTTAAAAAGCAGAATTTTCACACGCAGCTTTGCTATTTTTTCAGGTCTATCGCTCCTTTGTTTCTCTTATTTATTTTGATATTTTATTCTCAACAAACACCATTCCTTCTATAAAGGCTACCACCTTTAAAAAAATCTTCATTACAAAAAGGATGTTATAAACATTTCCTAAATTGTAAGATAGTATACAATATAAAATCATAATTGAAAATTCATATACTAATATATGTTAATAATCAATATACAAATTATAAATATATTCTATGGTCTAATTCCCAAGGGTAAGTTTTCAAAATGTTAAAAACAAAGTAGAAAAATAAATCAGAGAAGTTTCACATCAATTACAATGATTGTTGAGTTCATTACCATGAGAAATATTTAACCATCCAAATGTTAAAAGATATATGACTTGATTTCAAAGAACTGAATATTGTATGCCAAGAAAAGTTCTTCAATGCTTTAAGTCATTTTACAATAAACTGAGAAGTTATGTATGTTATATATGTGCATGATATTTCATAATATAAAGTAATTATATTACTACATAGTACACATATATAGGATAGGATACCTTATAAACTTTATGTGTACTTATATTATAATTTTATAATATATACTAATGTAATTAACATTAATCCATATTTTTTTGGAAAGATCCAATATTTTTTTTCTTTTTCTTTTTATGGGGTTTTTGTTGCTGTTTGGGTGGTTGCTTTTCATTTTTTTTCAAGACAGGGTTTTTCTGTATAGTCCTGGTTTTCATCAAACTTGATCTATAGACCAGGTGTTCCTAAACTTGGGGATCCATCTGCCTTTGTCTCCCAAGTTCTATGGTTAAAGCTGCCTGCTACCACTGCCCAGAAAGATCCAGTATACTTAACTGAATTATAGAGGGAATAAATGGTTGCCCTGGAAAGATGTTAGAATGGTACTATTTTTATTTCATCTATTGCAGTACAAATCTAATTTTAGACTCTAATGTTTTCTTCCATAAAAAACTCCACGTGTACTTTATCATTTTTCATTGATTTATTTCTTTGTGAGGAAGGTAGTTTGGTTGTGGGAACCTCATTAGTGAAAATCGTAATAATTATTTCATCAAAATATGCTGTGTTATTAACAGCTATCCAGAGATATATTTTAAAGGAGCATTTATAGTAAATACAAGGACAGAAAAATGAAATTCAATACTTAGAATAATAACTTTGAGAAACTTAATGGTATCACTGAAGATAATGAGTCAGTACCTACTTAATCATAAACAATTATGTATGAGTTCAAATATAATGCTGCTATTTAAAAAAAAAAAAGCTTGTTAAAACTTCCCTAAAAATGTTCAATTCCTGATGATTACAGACTCTAAAAGTAAAATTCAAGGACACTGGTGAAGTGTAAATTTTCCAACTCATGAACTATTCATGAGTAATGATCCTAAGAAACACGTAGTAATAGCTCTTGACCCTTACTATTGCAGAAATAAATCTTTCAAAGCAGAGGAATTTATATAAAAAAGAATATGTATTTAAGCAATTTTAAGGTATTTTAAATAATTATTTTAATATTTATTTCATGTGTATTGGTTTTCTGCCTGCCTTGTGTGTGTTGGAGGGTGTCAGATCCTCTGAAACTTGAGTTATAAACAGTTGTGAGCTGCCGTGTGAGTGCTGGGAATTGAACCCAGATCCATTAGAAATGCAGCCTTAAACACTGAGCCTACTCTCCAGTCCTAGTTTCTAATTTTAAACACCCAAAAGAAGTTATCTAATTAGAAAGATAAGCATATTATGATGTATTATGTACAAGCTGCTTCTCAGTTAAGATATTTATCTACCAAAATTCATATTAAACCATAAGTCAATAATAAAAGGTAGAAGCCATTTGGTTCTTAGAAGCCTGGAAGTCTTACATGCCACCCTGACGCTTTGCCATCATTCTCTTTTAGGTCATGTTTTCTAAATGTCCTTTCAACTTCTGATATATAGCAAATGCTATGCATGCTTTCCCATGTTCCCTTTCTTAAAAAAAAAAAAAAACTACAAATTATAGTGGTCTCCATTGAGACTGAACTATTCACACTGCCAATCTGCAAATTAGTATAATATATAAATTAATTTTTTACCCCTCATAATCTCCTTGGATGCCATCTCTTAAATAAATCATTTGTTCTCAAAATTGCTTCAGAGAGATGAAATTTGAGATACTTCTAAGAAGAAATTGGATTGAATGCTGGTCCTGAGTTTCATGCTTGTTAGGGTCTCAGTCTACAATAATGTCCTCACTGCTTTGCACAGGACAAGAAGTCTGAGGATCAAATGTAACATGTTTACCCTAAATCAAATTTCTAAGACATGTCACACAAATATTCTTACAAAATAGTCTGATTGTTCCAATACCCTTCCCCAGTCAGTGTTAATGGTTGAGTCCCACAACTACAGGTTCAACAATGTCTGCCTGTTTGCTGTTTTCTGTTTGAAGAAAATCTGAACATACTTGAGACCTACACATTTTTCAGAATGGTCTCACTTACAATGTAGGATAAACTTTGTATTTTTCATCTGTTTTCTCATGATGAATTTTGAATAGTTTCTCAATATTTTGATAGAATTCTCTATTTTTGTCATTATCTTTGTTAAAGTTTCTTAAGTGAATTACATACTTTTGTTTTTTTATTATTGTTCTGTACCTTCACTTTTTAATATCAATGTTTTGTCTTTTGATATGCTTTATAATATAATTCATAGCTTTCTGTGTTATGCTTTTTGAGATTTCCCTATTCCACTTTGTGTATCCTAGGTTACAAGCTTATCTCTTTCCTATTATTTTGTGTTTGACTTTAACTAGTAATTCTATGAGAAAACACAGTCCCCAAAGTGATTTTTATGTTAATTTATTGTTTTAGAGTAACTGATCCATGAAGATGAAATAATACAAAGATTATGGGATGAACAGGCTTTGTGTTATCTTTTTAGAGGTATTTTTTTCTGTTTAGTACTGAGCTAAAGATAAATAGAACAGTGTGTGTATAAACAAATTCAGGAATTTTCTATAGCATGAAAAAGCAACTTTAAATTTTAACTTTATAAAGAGTGCTAAATTTCCACAATCATTTTTATATGAAAATTTCTTACATTCTTGGAGAAATGACATACTTACATAAATAGTAAAATAGAAAATTGATCTTACCTTGAAAACAATATACAGGAAATTATATCAAGTTAGGAGTGTTCCTAGGAACTGGGAATCTCATTCCTGAGAAGACTGCCTTTTGTTACATCTGCTAGGGTAGAGTTTTTCACATGTCACCTGGGAGTGACAGGTCAGTGTGAACACAAACACAAACAACAAGAAATGCATATACAATTGCAACTGTTAGGTTTCCTCAAATTTGGTGGAATGTTTACAACCCAAGATACTGACAATTTCAAATGTTGGCAATTCTATGGAAAAAAAGACTTATTCATTGCTGATCCAGGTAGAAAGTTGTACTGTCATGTTGCAAACAAGCTTGGCAGCTAGTTACAGATCTAAACTTTCCTTTATTACTCATAACAATTTATTCAAATGAGTTGAAAGTTTATATCCCTATAAAACACTCTCCACTACAACAGATTACTTGTTACTTCTAGTCCTTGGAAGCAATAGATATCCATTAATATCTCCTTCATTTATACATGTAATATATTATAGTATAATAAAATCATTAATAATGAATAAACTGGTAATTCTAATATTGGAACATGATTCAGTAACAAGAAATTGTACTTGAAAATCATGATAATGCATGACAACAGTATATTGCTGAGTAATAGAAGAAATATAAGAAATATTGTTCTACTTAGCCATAAATAACCCTGAGATATGACTTGTCATTATCCATTTGGACCACTATTACTCCAACTGGTCAGTCTTCATTGTCAGATCTCAGGATCCCTTACCCCATGGTGTCTTCCTTTCTTCTATCTCTCCTTGTACTCCTATCTCAGACCACAAAACCTAGGAACCAAAGTCTCACCTACCTCTCTTCTGCCCAGCTATAAGCTGTAGGCATTTTTATTCAACCAATAGTTTAAAATTAACGAGCAAGGTTACATAGCATGACTTAGTATACGTGAGGATTCTCTCGTCCCTGAGGCAACCAGAGACAAACTTCAGTAAAGAAACTCTAAATATATAATCAGTGATATCCTGCATGCTTCGTGTCCTTCTAGAAAAGCCAAAACTGCAGCTATAGTTAAAAAAATAAATAAATAAATAAATAAATAAAAAGTCCAGTAGTTTCCCGGAGATTAGTGATATACAAGGCAGAATGAAAAATTGAGAAATATTCCAGTGAGCATTTAAGACAGTAAGGCTGTTCTGTATAGTACTATAATAGAGGATAAAGACTTCTCTGTTCATTTTTTGAGGCAGGGTCTCACTGTGAAGACCATTTTGGTCTTGAACTCACAGATACTCTCCAGCTTTTGCTGGAATTAAAGACATGTGTCAGAAGACCAGGCTTGATTAATGTAAAAAACAAAAAAGTAAAACTGTATTTTAAGCTACAGACAATGTTAGACATTAATGTAACAATGTTGTTACATGACTGCAAAATGACACAGAGGTAAATGTTGATAGTAGAGAAGCAGAGTAGTGAAAAATGGGGAAGGATATTGGACTATTCTATAGTTTTAGTCTAATTTGCCTGGAAATGTATTTTTTTTCTAAAAACAGTCTAATAAAATTAAAACTAAATCCAGCAACTTTTAAGAAAATAGTATCAATGCAAAAATACTTTGTTTCCTTATACCAGTATGTAACAATATAAAAGAAAATATTTTTAAATTTGTATTCAAAAATGAAACAAGGAGACATCAATTTAATCATTTTTACTGATTCATTTCCTTCCTAAATCATGACTTAATTTACATTCTGGCTCTGTTTAAGTCTTGATTGTTTAGCCCCTGCAGTTAGCTTCTGATGTTTTGTGAATTACTCCACACTGTTATAATCCACATCTTTAAATGATCTTATCAGTGTATCAACTTTTAAATTTACTATACTTTGTCTTTTGGGGGGAAAATATTTTCTTAAATATTCTTGTCTGACCTTCTTGAATTTTGCTCTTGTTGTAGCTCTCTTTTTACATGAAAATTTTAAATGTGTGGTTGTTAATCATGCATGTGTATATGGACCACATGTATGTAGTACCTTAGATGCCACAGGAGCATGCTAGAATTCATGGGATTGGAGTTACATAATTTTGAAGTGCTGTGGGGAATTCTAGAGTCTTCTGGAAGAGCTATTAATATCTGACCCATGTCTTTAGAGTCTCTTGCCATGTTTCCTTTTTAAATTTTAATTAATTAATTAATTAATTAATTAGTTTTCTTTACAGGTTCTCTCTCCTATTCTGCCTCCTCTTCTCTGAGGAGGGAGACCACTCCCCTGGGTATTATTCCCCTCACTCCCCACTCCCACACATCTTCCCACATATCAAGTCACTACAAGACTAGGTGTATTCTCTCCCACTGAACCCAGACAAATCAGCCCAGTTAGGGGAATGGGATACACAGGCTGGTAATAGAATCAGGGACAGCCTCCTCTCTAGTTGTTGGGGGACCTGCATGAAGACAAAGCTGCAAATCTGCTACATATGTGCAGGGACCTAAGGCTAGCCTCTGCTCACTCTTTGGTTGGAAGTTCAGCCTCTGGGAGTCCCCAAGATTCTGTTGGTTTTCCTGTGGAGACCCTGTCCTCTTCGGGTTCCCTTAATCCTTCCTTCAACAGTTCTATAAAACTCCCCAAGTGTTTGGTTGTGAGTCTTTGGATCTCTTTCCATGGGCTGTTTGGTGGAAGCTCTCAGAAGGCAGTTATGCTAGGCTCCTGTCTGAAAGCATAACAGAGTATCATTAATAATGTCAGGGATTGGTTCTTGCCCATGGGATGGGTCTGAATTTGGGGAAGTCATTGGTTGGCCATTCCCTCAAACTCCATTCTATCTTCTCTCTACACATCTTGTAGGCAAGAAACATTTTGGGTAGAAAGTTTTGTGGGTGGGATATTGTGTCCTCATTCTTCCACTGGGAGTCCTTCCTGGCTATAGGAAGTGGCCACTTCAGGATCCATATCCTCTGCTGATGGGAGTCTCAGCTAGAGTCACCTCTATAGACGCCCTGAGTCCTCCTCACATCCCAGTTCTCTGGCAGATCCTAGAGATCTTTCTTACTGAAAAACACTACAATTACTCTCCTACTTCTCTTCTGCAGCTTTTCATTTAGGAATGTACTCTCTTTACTTTAAGTATAATCCATTAAAAATCATAGTTACTCAAGTTGAACTAAATTTTATTCACAATGCCAGGTTTTCTTTTAAAAATACATTTTAAAAGCAGTCTTTTATCTCTTATATCTGTATACCATATAATCTGCCTACAGATTTTCTCTTTAAGTGATATCATGTCTCAGTCACTTGAACAATTAATCCTAATGTGCTCATGTATCCTTTTTTGTATTTTAATCATTTAATTTATCTATTACTATTCTTCAAGTAAAGATATGCTTTTAACATTATTTTATTATACTTTAAATTTTTATTGTACTTTAAATCTTTAAAATATTCCTATTACATTTTATTTTTATTTTTTAATATTTTTATTAGATATTTTCTTTATTTACATTTCAAATGCTATCCTGAATGTTCTCTATACCCTCCCCCTGCCCCTGCTCCCCTTTATGTTAGTATTTGTACCCTCTTAGGAAATCTTTATGCTGTGGTCAGTAATCTTCTTGAAAATATATCTAGAAAGGTTGCTAAGTGGGTAAAGTTACCTGCTGCCAATTTGAAGAAATGAACTTGAACACCAGGACTCACTTTGTGGAATGAGACAACTGACTCTAAGTAGTTGTCCTCTGAGATTAAGCAGGCCAGGCTACACAAAATCCTACAACCATAAACATATACAAATATAAATATATCCTCCAATAAATGAATAAACAAATGCATTTACTTAATCACTTAACTAGCTTTTAGCACTTCTACTAAGTTTTTCAGGTTCACATGAAGAAAAAAAAGGCTGGGTCAGCAGCTAAGTGATATTGTCAATCACATGTGAAAATAATTTCATACTGTGTTGAATAGTTCTATTTATTTGTAAAAATTTGAATAGCTTATTTCTTTCTACAAATCTGTTTTGTAGTAAAGGAACTGGTACCTGCAATAGAAACCTAACATTCATACTTTATGTCTGCATAGGCTTCCTATATTATTCCATTACAAAGGTACCATATTTTCATTGTGATTTTTTGTTTGGTTCTTTTTTTTTTTTTTTTTTTTTTTTCGAGACAGGGTTTCTCTGTATAGCTTTGGCTGTCCTGGAACTCACTTGGTAGAACGGGCTGGCCTCGAACTCAGAAATCCGCCTGCCTCTGCCTCCCGAGTGCTGGGATTAAAGGCCTGTGCCACCAGGCCCGGCTTCATTGTGATTTTATCACACCATATTGAGAATATGTTTGGGGCCTGTCTTAGTTTGCTTTCTATTGCTGTCATAAAAAAACCATATTGATCAAAATCAACGTGGAGAAGGAGAGCCTTATTTCGTTTTTTAAAATTTATTTTTTTTCTTTTTTGTAGAACATGATTTTAATATTTTCAACGGTAAATATGCAACAAACAGAATAATTATTTTAAGATATATTTTGTTGTTATGTCTCCCTTTTCATTACTGATTTTATTAATTTGGATACTGTCTAGTGCCCTCTGGTTCGTCTGGCTAAGGGTTTATCTATCTTGCTGATTTTCACAAAGAACCAGCTCCTGGTTTTGTTGATTCTTTGTATAGTTCTTTTTGTTTCTATTTGGTTGATTTCAGCCCTGAGTTTGATTATTTCCTGTGGTCTACTCCTCTCAAGTATATTTGCTTCTTTTTGTTCTAGAGCTTTCAAGTGTGCTGTCAAGCTGCTAGTGTAAGCTCTCTCCAGTTTCTTTTTGGAGGAACTTAAAGCTATAAGTTTTCTTCTTACCAGTGCTTTCATGGTGTCCCATAAGTTTTGGTATGTCTTCATTTTAATTAAATTCTAAAAATGCTTTAATTTCTTTCTTTATTTCTTCCTTGACCAAGTTATCATTGAGTAGAGTGTTGTTCAGCTTCCAGATGTGTGTGGGACTTCTACTGTGTTTGTTGCTATTGAAGACAAGCATTAGTCCATAGTGATCTAATAGGATGCATAGGATTATTTCAATCTTCTTCCATCTGTTAAGGCCTGTTTTGTGGTCAGCTTTCGAGAAGGAACCATGAGGTGTTGAGAAGAAGGTATATTCCTCTTTTAGGATGAAATATTCTATAGATATTTGTTAAATCCATTTGGTCCATAACTTCTGATACTTTAACAATGTCTCTGTTTAGTTTCTTTCTTTTTTTTAATTTTTTTTTCAATTTTTATTAGATATTGTCTTCATTTACATTTAAAATGCTATCCTGAAAGTCCCCTATACCCTCCCCCCGCCCTGCTCCCCTACCCACCCACTCCCACTTCTTGGCCCTGGCATTCCACTATACTGGGGCATATAAAGTTTGCAAGACCAAGGGGCCTCTCTTCCCAATGATGGCCGAATAGGCTATCTTCTGCTACATATGCAGCTAGAGACACAGGCTCTGGAGGTACTGATTAGTTCATATTGTTGTTCCTCCTATACGGCTGCAGACCCCTTTGGCTCCTTGGGTACTTTCTCTAGCTCCTCCATTGGGGGCCCTCTGTTCCATCCAATAGATGACTGTGAGCATCCACTTCTGTATTTGCCAGGCACTGACCAAGGAAGGACACTCCATACTCATCAAAGAAAAAACTACCAAGATGAAATCTTAATTCTGAACATCTATGCTCCAAATGCAAGGGCATCCACATTAATAAAAGAAACTTTATTAAAGCTCATTACACACATTACAACTCAAACAATGATAGTGAGCAATTTCAACACCCTACTCTCATTAATGGACAAATTATGGTTTCCAGACTATGGTTTGGTCTTCTCATTTTGTCCTGGATTTCCTGGATGTTTTGAGTTAGGAGCTTTTTGCATTTTGCATTTTCTTTGACTGTTGAGTAAATGTTTTCTATGGTATCTTCTGCACTTGAGATTCTCTCTTCTATCTCTTGTATTCTGTTGGTGATGGCTCCTGATCTCTTTCCTAGGTTTTCTATCTCCAGGGTTGTCTCCCTTTGTGATTTCTTATTATTTCTATTTTCATTTTTAGGTCTTGGATGGTTTCTTTCATTTCCTTTGCTGTTTGGTTGTGTTTTCCTGTAATTCGTTAAGGAATTTTTGTGTTTCCTCTTTAAGTGCTTCTACCTGTTTACCTGTGTTCTCCTGTATTTCTCTAAAGGAGTTATTTATGTCCTTAAATTCCTCTATCACCACCATGAGAAGTGATTTTAGATTTGAATCTTGCTATTCCAGTGTGATGGTGTATCCAGGACTTGCTATGGTGAGAGAATTGGGATCTGATGATGCCAAGTAACCTTTTCTGTTGCTTATGTTCTTATCCTTGCCTCATGCCATCTGATTATCTCTAGTGCTACCCGCCCTTTCTATATCTGACTGGAGCCTGTCTTTCCTGTAATCCTGGTTGTGTCAGAACTCCTCAGAGTCCAGCTGTCTCTGTGATCCTGTGATTCTGGGATCCTGTGATCCTGAGACCCTGGGTGTGTCAGAGCTCCTTGGAGTCAAGCTGCCTCTGGCAACCTGAGATCCTGGTGTGACCAAACTCCTAGTATCCTTGGATCCTGAGATCCTGTGGTCGTGGGCGTGTTAGAGCACCTGGGAGTGGAGCTTCTTCTGGGTGTTGTGGGATTAGCTGAGGAGTTTGTGCCCAAGGTGTGTTCAGGGTACTGTAAACAGACCAAAAGTAATCCAGTGACACTCTTCAGGCAGAGTTCCTTGGTGCCCGAGTCTCACTGTTCCCAATTACTTCCGGTGTTGGGGCAGATGTTGTGTCTCCTCACCTCTGATCCTATGATCCTGGCATTGTTAAAGCACCTGGGAGTGGATCTTCCTCTGGGTGTTGTGAGACTGGCTGCAGAGTTTGTGCTCAAAGACTGCTCAGGGCACCAGCCCAGACATGAAGGAACCCATGCTATAGGTCAGGCAGAGTTCCTAGGTGCCTGGGTCTCACTGGTCCCAAGGCAAATCTTATAAAGATGATGTTTAATTGAGGATAGTTTACAGAGGATCAGAGGTTCAGTCCATTGTCATCAATGTGCAAACATGGCAACATCTAGGCAGGCATGGTGAAGGCATAGCTGAGACTTCTACATCTTCATCTGAAGACTGCTAACAGAATACTTGCTGAGAGCCTTATTTTGTGTTAAAACTTTCATATCATACTCTGTTCCTGAGTACAATTGTGGCAGAAATTAAAAACAGGAAACTAGAGGCAGGAACTGAAACAGAGACCATGGAGAAACAAGGCTTACTGTTTAGCTCTTCACGGTTAGCTCAGCCAGATATATTGACCACTTGTCCAGATGTAGCACTTACCACAGTTCTTAGAGCTCTCCTTTGTCAATCATTAGTCAATAAAATGTCCCTCAGGACTAAAGGAAAATCTAATGGAAGCACTTTCTCAATTGAGGTTCCCTCATTCCAGATGAACTTAACTTGTGTTAAATTGACAAAATTTAATTCAAACTGGACAAGGCCAAACCATATTAGAAATTAATTAACATAGATTTAATAACTATAAGTTCAAAATTAACAAAATATCTATATGATTTCACTTAAATTAAATTGAAAAAGCTTTAGAAAGTGTTTCTTCTCTTAGTCTTACAAGTAGGAGTTTAGGAATAATTTTTACATTATTTTTTGGCAGAAAGAATAAAACTATACCTGCCTTAATCCTATTCATGAACTGAATGGTGTTTTAGAAGGTAAAAACTGAAAGGTAAACACTTCTGAAAGTACAGTCCTTCTGGGCCACTTGAAACCCATTTCATGCATGAGAGGACTAAATTTCTAAGTCAATTCTTGTGATCTAAATGTACTCAGGTTTTCTGTTTGGAGATGTCTATACATCCTAATTAATCTTGTTCAAACAAACACATAACAAAGGAAGCAATGATGAAAGAACTCCTAATGAATTCCTAGTTCTAATTAAATGGTACATGTTTATATATGCTGGGATAGCTAAAATCTAATAGCGTTTTTATTAATTTTCAGAAGAAATAAAACTTCTCAATTCTTTAATGTGAGCATGTCTAAATAAATAGATAAATACTAAAATATTTTCAAGTGTTGCATTGGGTGGAAAAATACTACTGTCTAGATACTTCATGTTTATCCAAACCATTGCTTTCAAATTAATTGCTGAGAAATACTTTAATATTTCTTTATCTGTTTATCATATTTCATTATCTATCCTAATAAAATTCTCAAAGAGACTACTGTTTAAATTTTCATATTATTTATTTTCCTTACATTTTAATTAAAATATAATTATATCACTTCCCCCTTCCCTGTCCTCTCTTCAACTTTTCACATGCCCTCCCTATTTCCTATCAAATTGATGACCTCAATTAGTATTGATGTAATAACATAAATACAACCTGTTGAGATTGTTTAGTGTATGATTGAGAGATGGGGGCCACCAACCCATCTCGAAAATATTAACCCAGAATTGTTTCTGTATAAAGTAAATGCAGAGATAAAGACTGCCCGATTTAGGGATCCATTCCATATGCAGACACCAAACCCAGACCCTATTGCTAGTAGCAAGAAGCTCTTGCTGACAAGAGCCTGGTTTGGCTGTCCCCTGCGAGGTTCTACCAGACCCTGACCAACAGAGATACAGATGCTAGCAGCCAACCATCAGACTGAGCAAGAGACCCCAATGGAGGGGTTAGTGTAAAGACTGAAGGAGCTGAAGGGGTTTGCAACCCCATAGGAAGAACAACAATATCAACCAACCAGACCCCCCAGAGCTCCCGGGGACTAAACCACCAACCAAAGAGTACACATGATAGGGCCCATGGCTCCAGATGCATGTGTAGCAGAGAATTGCTTTTCTGGCATCAATGGGATGGGAGGCCCTTGGTTCTGTGAAGGCTTGATGCCCCAGCATAGGGTAATGCTAGGGCAGTGAGGTGAGAGTAGGGGAGTAGGGGGAAGTACCCTCATAGAAGCAGGGTGGAGGGTGGATAGGATAGGAGGTTTATGGAGGGGAAACCACAAGGGGGATAACATTTGAAATGTAAATAAATAAAATAACCAATAAAATATTTATCTTGACAAAATCAATGATTTATAAATAACAGAAGAAGATATTTTGGCTTAGTTAGCTTGTGTGAAGTAATGTCACAAAATGGAAATACCAAAACAGCAATCCATTATCTTTATTAATACAAAAAAAATGTAGAATATACCATTAAATACCTATGATAATTGAATGAAATCTTCCATATGCTTACATTGTTAATATACTGTGTAATGAGGAATATGTACAGTTAGAACAAGAAAAGAAGTTTTTGCAATATTATGTAATATATGCTAGTTTTCTAGGATAAACAAAATGAAAATTTTTACTTTCCTTTTCAGAAAATAAAACATGTATAGAAATCCAATACTTATGGATATCTCAGTGAGGCCTGGACTTTTCTGAAGGGAAATGGAAGACACATATATCTGAGGGAAATAGAAATAAAATGAAGTTTGTGTGAGAGCATAGTGAAAAAGGAGCCATCTACATAATCCAAGGAAAGAAGCTATAGAAAATCATGGCTTGCTATGATGCCCAGATCTTGGATTCTAACTTCAGAAGTCATGTGAAAAAAAAAAAAATCTGTTGCCTAAATGAGAGAAAGGGGTAGAGAGGGTAAAAGAGATAAAGAAAGGGGTGAGATCATAAGGACACCAAATTATAAGGATTTCTAACTGTCAAAAATAAATCTAAACTTAGATGAACACCCTCATCCCCTGACCAGGAATATTGAAACATGGAGAGTGCTCTAACCTCATTAGAAGCATACATCTCTAAATGAGGCACAAAAATGTTTCTTTATAGAAAGAAGTAAAAGAAATAAGCAGGCATAGCAGAATCAAATGAAAAGGAATTAAGCAAATGAATGGGGATGATCAGATGGCATGACCAGGACTGTTTGTTTCTCACTGTGATGAGCTAATTCTAGAGATTAGCTGTTGAAACAGATTGTTCTGCACTTTAGCACTTGTTCAGACTTGGGGCCTAGCCAACATTTAGTAGCCTGTGAAAAGCACATAAGTTTTACCTAAGGTTGGTCAAGCTAAGAACAATGTTAAAAACGTAACACCATCATTTATATAATTCTTTGAATGCCAAATCGCTCTCCTTTTTAAGATTTATTTATTTTATGTATGAGTGCACTGTAGCTGTTCTCAGACTTACCAGAAGAGGGCATAAGATCCTATTACAGATGGTGGCTGCTTACCATGTGGTTGCTGGGAATTGAATTCATGACCTCTAAAAGAATGATCCATGCTCTTAACCATGGAGATATCTCTACAGCCCAAAACCTACCTGTTAAGAATGAGAATGATTTATATATGGATACAAATATATATTTTTAGAATGCAGTTAGGAATTATACTGCTTCAGGAATATGGCAGTACTAGATAATCCTTCAGAGACCATTTCCTCACAAGCAAGGTATACAGTACAGACATGATTACCTCCTGTTGAGTGGACATTATATCCAATTAGGAAAGTACTGGTTACCTTTGAAATAAAAGTGACAGTGTTTATACTTGGATACATCTGGTCATGCTAGTCATTTTTGTGTCAGGCTGTACAACTAGGTAGGGCTATACATTGACTTTGTTCTTTGGCATCTTTCATAATACTTCAGATGCCATGAGAACTAACCCTCAAGGCAGAGGCTTCTAGGTCAGTTTGAGCTGTATTCCTTTAAACACTGTGTCTGAAGTATGTGTTGTCATCAACAATAGGGTCTTAATTGCTAATTACGAGGCAACCAATGAAAATAATAATAGCTTATGTTGTTTGAGGAGTCTCTTGAGTTCCCTTGGCCAGTAACTTGAAATGAGGTCTCCCATGTCAGGCACTAGAGATTTTGTTAGACAGTCTCTGGCCCTGGAAGGATCATTATAATCCCAAATAGCATAAGTTCATTTAAATTATTTACTATTTATATATGTACACATACACTCTCATATATTATATGCTTATATATTTAAGAAAACAAAATACTCTTCCACTGTAGCTTTTTTCTATCATCCTTAGTGTTCTTTATCTTCCTCCCACCCACTCCTTCAGTAGTGCCCTCCTTTCCTTAAAGTCCTTCCATCATCTTTCTCATTACTCTTTCATAGCACATGTGTCCTATTACATTTCTCTCTAGAGTACCTTTTCTCCCTACTTCCCATGTTCCCTTTTTCCTTCCCTGTTTTCTGCTGGTACTCTGTGTTACATACTGCCACAGACGGACCTCACTTGGGTCCCCGATCTGCATAAAATGGGTCTCTTGGTTGCAGGCGAGCAAGGATTCGGCGAATGAGTGACAGACAGTTCGGAGGGAGAGAGAGAGAGAGAGAGAGAGAGAGAGAGAGAGAGAGAGAGAGAGAGAGAGAGAGAGAGAGAGAGAGAGAGAGAGAGAGAGAGAGAGAGAGAGAAACTGAATGTCTTGATTAAAATGAGCACCAGTGTTATATAGTACAGAGAACAAAGTGGTACAGCAGGCAAAGTACACTGAAGTTACTTGACACAAAACAGAGGAAGGACTTCAAAGGGACTTACAGGAGCCAGGTAATGTTTACAGTTAAGATAAAGCAGTTCTGCCTAGGGTCAGCTAAAGACAGGTAAGGATTTCACACCCTAGTCACAATTTGTGCTGATCCTTTGAGCCTTGTGAAAGCTAGCACCAGGGGGTTCAGCACTAGCAGACCTTCTCATGAATAATGCATTACCACAACCCCCCTATTTCCTAGGCCTTGGTAAATACTTGCATATGAACATAATCTTTTCACTGAATACTGAGCTCTAAGGAATACTGGCTTTAAGGAATTTTTTAGGACTTTGGAACACTGGTGGAAACTTTACCTATGGTAAAAATTTAATCTTTAGAGGCATTAATAATACTGAGAGGGAGCATACACCATACTAACATGTGGATAGGGTTCGTGTATATAGATTATTGAAAATGCCAGGACTCCTGGAGGCTGAGTCTCCTTGAGACACTTTTTCCTCAGGACTTGTCCAGGTTTCGAGACCTGTTGTGAGTCACTACTAGAGTGGGTGTGGCAATATACTATTCCAAGCTATGTCTAAAAATAATAGAGAACATGCAGCATTTGTCTTTCTAGGTCTGGCTTACAACACTTAGTGTAATGTGCTCTAGTTTCATTTGTTTAACAGCAAACTTCATGAAATAATTTTTCTGTTAAATTTTATTTGTGTGTGTGCATGGTCACATGTTCATTTGTTTTGTTTACATGCATGTGTGTTGCATGCCCATTACGTGCCCACAGAGAGCCAGAGGGTATGTTAGATTCCCTGGAACTGGTGTCACTAGGTCCTATGATGTTTTTAGAAAGTGGACACAGGTCCTCTAAAAAGGATCAGTGCTGTTAACTATAAAGCCAACTCCTAAGCCCCAACTTTATTTTCTTTAGAGTTTAATGGAATTTCATTGTGTATACATGCCACGGTTTTATTGATTCATTGTTTTGAAGAAAATGTAATTTGTTTCCATTTCATATTTGCTATAGAGTAAAAATATATATGAATGACCAATATCTGTGGTTTAAGCTATTAAGTTATTTGGACATATGCCAATAAGAGTTAGAGCTGAGTCGTATGGTAGATCTACTTTCAGCCTTTTGAGAATTTTCCACAACAATTTCAAGATTTTGAAACTAAATAAAATTTATCCAGGAATATCAATGAGTAGGAAGGAAAACAAATATCAAATCCAGTTTTCATGCAGAGATTGTATTTATAGTATACATACATGCATACATAAAAGTGAAAGAGAATTCTCTTAACAGCTCACCTTCAATCCCTGGTGGCTCTGTATCTTGGCATGGAACAATGATCTCCACCTTCTTCTTTTCTGCTAGCCTTTCAACATTTTCTTTTATCCTATCTTGATTCATTTCTGACATCGACCAACTAACAGAACAGACTTTACTAGGAATCCTGTAGCCACCACATTTGTCTAAGATACAGAGTAGGCAATAGTAACCAAAGAACAGAACACTCACAGAGATGAGGCCAGATATCTATGCCAAGAAACATTCAAACTTTAAAACAGCTGGGCTAGTAGTGGTGGCGCATGCCTTTAATCCCAGCACTTTGGAGGCAGAGGCAGGTGGATTTCTGAGTTCGAGGCCAACCTAGTCTACAGAGTGAGTTCCAGGACAGCTACACAGAGAAACCCTGTCTCAATGACCTAGTTGGCCATCATTAGGAAGAGAGGCCCCTTGGTCTTGCAAACTTTATGTGCCCCATACAGGGGAATGCCTGGGCCAAGAAGTAGGAGTGAGTGGGTAGGGGAGCAGGGCGGGGGAAGGGTATAGGGGACATTCAGGATAGCATTTGAAATGTAAAAGAAGAAAATATCTAATAAAATAATTTTTAAAATCTTAAAAACAAAACAAAACAAAACAAAACCTTTAAAACACCAAATGATTAGATCCTAGAGAAAACAGAAGAAAAGAAAAATGATTTTAAAAAAGCCCCAAATACAAACATCTAAGACAGTATGCCTCTACCAGAAGCTAGCAAACATGTTGCAATAAGCCTTTCTAAGGCTTATTCAGGTGAAGCACAAAGCCAAGTACTTCAACTAAAGAGCTTTAAATTTTTTATGAATAAATGCCTTAAAACATTCGGGGTGTACATTTGAAATGTAAATAAAGAAAATATCTAATAAAAAAAGAAAGACTGTTAAAACAAGCAAATAGTTGAATAAAATTAAAACAATTCAAGACACAAAAATAGAATTAGCAAGAACAATGACAACAAAAAACTG
The DNA here is from genome assembly GCF_900095145.1 of Mus pahari. Taxonomy (NCBI): domain Eukaryota; kingdom Metazoa; phylum Chordata; class Mammalia; order Rodentia; family Muridae; genus Mus; species Mus pahari. The sequence goes on along the minus strand of NC_034613.1, from coordinate 67,921,292 downwards.
GAATCTTTAACAAAAAAACCAAACCGAAATAAAACTATAAACAAAAAACTCAGGTAGAAATTGCAGAAGTAAACCTCATCAGCTCATTAAAAGATGAGGAAGACAGAATTTCAGATCTTGAATACAAGGTAGAGAAATGGATTCTTCACAGAAATTGAAAACCTAATCTACAAACAACTTCATATGAGAACACAAAAATCCAACAATTGCTAAAAACAATCTTGGAAAAATTAAAAATATGGTAGAAGTATCATCATCCTCTTTAGAATGGGGAAATTTCCTCTATAATCTCTTTAAAAATACTTCATGGGACTTTCATCTGAGGTTTTCTTCCCCCCTGTATACACATTAGTTATAGTTTTGGTCTTTATATAGTGTCCCAGATTTCCTTGATGTTTTCTGCCTGAATTATTTAGATTTAACATTTTATGTGATTAGGTGCTTAAAATTAACTCTGTAAACTCCTGGAAATAAATAGTATGTTAGATAAAATTTTCATTTAGTATTTGTTTTAAATACCTATAAAATGAGCCAAAAAATTCTGAAATAGGCAGTATTACTATTTTTAGTTAACTAAAAATAATGATGACTTAGTAATGATGTATATTTCAGTGATAACCAGATAGCAAACACAGCAGCAAAACAAAGCAGAACCTGGACTAAAAGTGGTACATATTTAAAAATGTCATTTAATTGTATATTTTCCATAGATACAGTATTTCTCAAAATTATGTACCACATTAATTTTCAACCTGTGTGCATAGTTGATGTATTAGAGATTATTTCTTATTTATGTAAAAATGTGTCAGATGATGTCAGGAGATAAGTAACTTTTCTTGTAATAAAATGAGAGCTACTAGGAATGAAAGTTCAATAGTGCACATTTGAACTCACAGAGACTTTAGCAACATGCACAGGGCTATACACAAGTAAAAGCCAGATGCAGTCCAAGCACTGCAAGTACTTTGCAAATGGACATTTTGTTGAGGAATAATATTTACCTAGCAAACACCACATCCACTAAAAGATGAGGAATATTATTCTAATCCTTACCATTCTGATATATGATTATTACTTCATTACTGTCACTCACTTGCCTAATTTTCACTCAAATATTTGTTTCATGTGAACTTGAAATGCAAATTCCTTTGATGTATGAATTAAATTGTTTTGAAAGGCCGAATCAAATGAAAGCATTTTACCATATAGAGAATCCAATTAATATGTAGCTTGAAAATTAAAAATTAGTTTAATAGAGTCTTATTGAGTATAAAGCACAATTAAGGGTAGGCCCAATGCTCTTCAGTAGATGGCTAACACAAATTGAACTCAGTATTATTTTTGTAGAATTTTTTATTTCATATTGCTTTGGTTGGGCCTTCATTTGTTTACTGGTCTTTTGCTTGTATATTATGATTTCTGATTTTGTTTTTTTACGGATTATGTTAATGTGTGTGCCAATGTCTCCCTGTGTGTTTCTTGTACCTTTTTTTCCTTATTATAGTTTATTGGTTTTGTTTGTTTTCCTGTTTTTTTAAGAGAAAGGGGGAGGGAAGGGAGAGAGGGAGAGGGAGAGAGAGAGAGAGAGGAATTTGGATGTGTAGGAAATAGGAAAGTGGGGAAAATCTGTCAGGACTTATGGGAGAACAGATCAGAATACAGTGTATAAATATTATCTGTATATTTTGAGTTTTCACGAATCAATTTCATACTGTAGTAAAACTATTTATGTTACAAAGCCATAGTATTGGCCAAAAACTATATTTACTGAAACCCATTATTGTAAAGTTTTCTCAGTCAACTCCACAGTTCCTTTCTTCTACTTACATAATATTTTCTAGAGACAATGCTTAATTACACAGAATTTGTAATTCCGTGGAAATTCTAACACCCACAGAATATATTGTTTCTTTGGGTGAAGTTCAATATAATTTCAAGTTATGGATGTACTTTCCACCTTAGAAAAGTATCTGTTGTTATTGTCTCAAAAAGGACAAATAAAAACCACATTTGTTTTTAGGAACCGCACTATTATTCTGCATGACTGATGGCATTCTGAGCAAACTCGGGGGCTCCCTTTCTTAGCTGTGCTTCCCAGTTTCTACCTCTGTCTGGAGAGTGACTTTGAAGAGTATCGCTGAAAAGAAGTGATTGGTATTGGCTGGCCTTGTCTGAAAAATGACCTTGTAAGGCATTCTCTGCAAGGCTGTTTTACTCAGCATGCCTGCCCTGCTATGGATTCCCACCTGAGTGATAATTAGGTGCTGTATTATAACCAATCAGCCCTTTCTGCTCACTAGATGCCATGACTAATTAGCCCTTTCCACCCAGTAAAAAGGCCCTTTTATACCCTATCCTTGCAACAATAAAATAGACTTGTTCCTGTGCAACAATAAAGTAGTCTTTTTCCTCATAAACAACAGTCTCCAGAGGTCATTGTTAGATACTCATGGCTATCTAAATCCTGCTCTCCACTCCTGCTCCTGAATATATATATATATTTTCAGATACATTATCAGTGATTGATGTATTGGGTAACTGAACAAATCAGGGATGTTTTCTAGATCCATGTTTTTAAATGAGAAAATGAGGTGTTAAATTAAATAGATAATTTTTATAGTTTCTTATCTATAACAAATTTGTTTTTTTTCATTATCTAAGGAATAACCTTGCTTAATCTCCCATCTAACTAGTGTGAGTTAGCTAAACAATATTCTATGATTTTGATGGCTATACAGGTACATTTTAGCTAAACTGAAATTACAAGATATTAAATATCAGACTAAAAAGATCATTTATCATTTACAGACATTATTTAACTTTGCCATAATTATATGTGAACCTGATCAGTAAGAATAATTTCAGTACTTTTTAAATGCTATTTTGCATGGAATAATTTATAATAATTAAGCCAGTAAGATGAGCTAATCAGAAGACTTCTAAAAGAATATGTAAGCTTCCAAAGAGAAGTTAAGCCACTTTAAAATCGAATGCTAAAACAATCCTAACTATGTTACTGAGAGATTACTATATATTATTTGAGAGCAATATACCAGAATGCTATATAATGTAAATGTATTGCTTAATAAACATACATGGAATGATGTGTGGCATTCTCTTGGCAAATATCAGAAACCTGTAATTAAATTTATGAAATCATTGTGGCAAAAACTTATTATTTTTCTCTCACTAACATACTTTATTCCAGATCAAAAACTTTTCTACCAGTTTGCTCCACAACCAAACTAAAATTTCTTTCCTAAACAATGCATATCCAGATTTTTATATTCCGATTACAATTCATTGTTAGTTTATTTTTCTGCCCCTTTTCAATTTCCTTCCTCTAAATTTCCACTCAACATATTTATTTTTCCAACTTCCTATCATGTGCTGTCTTTTATTCTAAGATTAAGTCTCAGTCCTTATTAACTCTCAGTAGGATATCAGAAGTTATAGTCATAGGAGAGAATAGAATGGAATCATGTACCATTGTGTAATGGATTGATATGTTCTAATAGTCTGAAACTCTAGCTACATTTTCTGCTTCCAACACTTAAATTACCCTCTACTTTAGTTCCCGTTATTCTTTCTCAAACAATGATAAAACCCAAGCCTGCCTATATTTGATACCTTTTTGAATTCATATTTTAATAATTATGATATTTACATAAAAATGCATTTCCTTCCTCGATATCTGTCTAGTATTCATCCCATTTTTTGTGTCAGTGCTTACAAATTCTCATCAGATTCAGTAATTCAAATATCTGACCTTAGATGCATACTTTCTTCATGTATTTAGAATTTGTCATTAAACACATCTTTTTCCCAAGCTCTATTACTGACAAATGTCTATTTATTCTTCTTGATCAACTTTTTAACCAATAATATTGGTTAATATTAATTATCCAATTAATGCTGTAAATATTAATTATCTATTTCTGCTACCAAAGGGGTAAGTTTTTCCTTTATTTTCAGATTTTGCCCATGTCACAAAAATTAATAGATACGTTTCAGGCCATAAGGTACACTAGCAAACTGCAAGTACTTTGCAAATGGACATTTTGTTGAGGAATAATATTTACCTAGCAAACACCACATCCACTAAAAGATGAGGAATATTATTCTAATCCTTACCATTCTGATATATGATTATTACTTCATTACTGTCACTCACTTGCCTAATTTTCACTCAAATATTTGTTTCATGTGAACTTGAAATGCAAATTCCTTTGATGTATGAATTAAATTGTTTTGAAAGGCCGAATCAAATGAAAGCATTTTACCATATAGAGAATCCAATTAATATGTAGCAAATACATTATTTTTTTTCAGACAGGGTTTCTCTGTATAGCTCTGGCTGTCCTGGAACTCAATTTGTAGACCAGGCTGGCCTCATACTCAGAAATCCGCCTGCCTCTGTTTCCCAAGTTCTGGGATTAAAGGCATGCACCACCACACATTATTTTTAAATGGAGTACAGAAACCATATGAGACCCATTCTTAACTGTCTTGTATAGTATTAACTATAGGCATAATTTTGCACATCAGATTTCTAGTTTTTCATATTATATAACTAGAACTTTGTGTGCATTTCCTTTTCAGTTAACACAAGTATGCTTTCTATTTTCACTAGTTTTACTAGTTTTGATAACTCTTATAAGTGAAGTGTTAATGTTTATGTCTATATGTTACTGCTCATTTCACCTAACATAATCTCCTCTCTACTTATTCATGTTGTACATATGAATACATGAATGGGGATTTTCATAGTTTTCCTCGAGTGCATACAGTTAACATTGGCTATGGGAAATTAGTTCCTGTTAATTCATTTACTAGGTAGTATTTCAGAAAATATCCTTGTTACTAAAATGTTGACGCACGCAAAGGAAATGGATCTGTTGACATGAATCATAGTGCTTTAATAAAGAACAAAGATAAGATCTCCAGATATAAAGTACCATTTAGCTATAAAATTGTCATTCATATGAAAATTTCTCCTATTATTACTTGGAAAAGCTAAACTGCATATTATAAGAAAGTAGAAAGGTAATTTCAGTAGTGCAAAGAATGACTAAAATTGAAGAACATTCTGTTGTATGTAGGAAGTTGAAACTATAATCTCATCAACATTTATGAATATCAGGTTTCATATAACCTATCCATTTTACAAGTGAGGTTAATACATGTTTCTGAATTGTTATATTCCATTTTTTCTTTGGTATCCTTGATAATAACATATTAATATTCAGGAGTTTCCTTATAAAAATAAAGCCATACTATCACTTTAAAATGAAGTCCAAAATTAGATGGACTAAAGCTATCCCAGCAAATAATGTGACAAAAGAAAAGCCACCACCTAGTAAGAGCTAGTCCTTTTATAAAATTAAAATTGTTTGTCTAAAAGTAAAATTACTAGGTGTGGAGTTGGTTAGTTATTGAATTTACAATTGTTTGAGTTGCATCATTAACTCATTTACTAGTGTTATTTCCAATTTTTGAAGTTATAAATTTCCAAGCCATAATTTCACAGTTCACCATTATTCTATCATTCATAGTACTGGAAGGTACTCTGTATACTACGAGAAGATATAGGTAACCCAGCTACAAAGCGTGTATCTAAAAATGGTTGCCTGCCTATACGACATACTGGTACAATGATCACACAAATTGTGAGAGCAACCGAACACTCTGATTGGATCTAAGGTCCACTTTATGGCATGGAACACATACCTGCCATTGCTGTGTTGGTCATGAATCTGAAATTAGGTAGGCCACAGGCTTTCGGGAAACTCAATTTCTATTGTTCTTATAAAGGAATATAGCAATAAAGTGACTCCTAATGAGAGACATTCTGCTATACCCATAGATGAGTACCTCACTCAGCCATCATCAGAGAAGATTCTTCTTGCAATAGATGTGAATTAGTACAGAGACCCACAACTGGACAATGTGCACATAGGGAAAGATATTACTTGGTCCTAAATGGGATGCTTCCACCAAATCCTACACCTCAGAGATGACAGAACTCTTTGAAATAAGAGACAGAAATATTGTATGAGACAGTGGGGATGGAAGACACATATAAGACAAGGCCTTCTAGATACAATAGGACTGACACATGTATGAATTGACAACATGTATGACTGTAGCAGCATGCATAGAGCCTATACAGGTTCAAGCAAGGTAAGATTCAAGTTCTAAGAAGGAGAAATAGACAAAAAGATATCACAAATATCTTTTTACAAATTTTCTCCAGTGGATTCTTTTTTTTTTTTCTTTCTTCTCAGTGGATTCTTACTAGGTACATAAACCACACTTAAATGTAGTCCCCATGCCCAGAAATAGAGTGTGAAAACATAAGAAACTCAGTGGTATTTTTGTAAAGTTTTGTCTCATATTGCATATTATGCATTCTAATTTTGCTTTT
>NC_034613.1:67911311-67912635 GCF_900095145.1 Mus pahari | reverse complement strand
TTTTTTTTTTTTTAAGATTTATTTATTTATTATATGTAAGTACACTGTAGCTGTCTTCAGACGCTCCAGAAGAGGGCGTCAGATCTTGTTACTGATGGTTATGAGCCACCATGTGGTTGCTGGGATTTGAACTCAGGACCTTTGGAAGACCAGTTGGGTGCTCTTACCCACTGAGCCATCTCACCAGCCCCCATAGTTTCTCTTTCTTGTGCTGTTCTTCTGAGAGTTATAAACCCATTGCAGAGTTAGGTCCTAGATCTTCACATTCATTCTCCACTCACTGACTCACACAAGACAACTTACTTCCTACAGACCCTATTCATAGTATCATAAACAGAGATGACACATATAATCTTTACACTTTAACTTTAATGTAACTTGTCTATGTGTGGATTTTTTAGATGCAAATAATTGTCAATATATTTTTTTTATTTTATCTTCCTTCGCTATTTGGTATTAAACACATTGTTTTATAGATTTGCAGTCTAGAAGTAATGATTCCTACCACAAAACCTAAGTGTATAGCAGGTTCTACCATCTGGGTATATTCTACGATGTTCACATCAGATACTGCCTAGTGACACAATTCTCAGAATGTATTACTCTTGTTAAGCAATGTGTAACACATTAATATTACAGCAGTTAAATTAGGGAGCAAAGTAGTCCTCTATAATATGTTAATGATAATTAACCTTAAGGTTTAAGAATATATAAATATAACAAAGGGAAGCAGAAGATTTTGTATAAACTAGTAGACACATTGTTGTTTCTATTTTCTATAAATCAAATACTTCTTTAACAGAGAGAAAATATTTGCTATTAGTCTAAACAATATTTTTATTAGATATTTTCTTTATTTACATTTCAAATGCTATTGCGAGAATGCCCTATACCCTCCCCCCACCGTGCTCCCATACCCACCCACTCCAACTTCATAGCCCTGGCATTCCCCTGTACTGGGGCATATATAGTTTGGAAGACCAAGGGGCCTCTCTTCCCAATGATGGCCTAATAGGCCCTCTACTGCTACATATGCACCTAGAGACACGAGCTCTGGGGGTACTGGTGAGTTCATATTGTTGTTCCTCCTATAGGGTTGCAGACCCCTTCAGCTCCTTGGGTACTTTATCTAACTTTCTTAGTCTAATGGTTCCTCAGAAAATTGGACATAGTACTACCGGAAGATCCAGCAATACCTCTCCTGGGCATATACCCAGAAGATCTCCCAACTGGTAATAAGGACACATGCTCCACTATGTTCATAGCAGCCTTATTTATAATAGCCAGAAGCTGGAAAGAACCCAGATGTCCCTCAACAGAGGAA
>NC_034613.1:67904762-67911300 GCF_900095145.1 Mus pahari | reverse complement strand
AGCCAGCCCCAATTAAATGTTGTTTTTATATGACTTGCCTTGGTAATGGTGTCTGTTCACAGCAGTAAAACCCTAACTAATACAATCATTTTCTATATTATGCATACTACATAACTTTTCATGTGTGAGTTATCCTGTATACTGTAGATAAATTCAAATCACCATTATTTCATTGCATATACATTTGAGATGGTAAAAGTATATTTGATGCATCTGAGACTATATCCTAAGAATCAGATACTCCTTGCTCAGGTGCATATGTAAGAGTGACATTTTGCAAAGGAGAAATGGTCAAAAGCCTTTGCTCTGGAATTACTCTCATTTCTCTTCCAGACTTAGAAAAATCAAGGAGCCTGAAATCCCACAAGCACACATTAATGCATTCTTACAACATTCTGAGGAACCTGGAAGAAACTTCTTCCTGAATTGAGTTATGTAGAAGAATGGAGCCTGGGCTTCTCTCTCTCTCTCTCTCTCTCTCTCTCAAAGTTGAAATCTAAGCAGTTTCCTGTTATCTATTCAAGTCATGCCAAAGTCCTGATGCACAGAGACAATGAAATAATCAATATGTGTTTTTCAAGCTGTGAAACTGGCAACTAATACATAGAAGGTAATCACAAAGGCAGGAAGTCTTCATTTTGCTCCTGTATTTTTCTAGGCATCCATTATAGCATTTACCAGAAATGAGTACATATCTTTGCTTATACTTAAGAATAAATTATTTGTTAATGACTTGAATACTCTAAATAGTTATTTAAATATTTAGACAGTGGAGTTTTTGGGGGTGGGTGGGGGTGGTATATAAAGTGCACCAATGTGACATGTCTTGATTAAATATATTTGAAAAACTAGCTTTCTTTTCTTTAAATGAATTTTCAATCTCAGTGGACTAAATGAAATAGTTCTTCAGATTAATAATATGTGAGTGAACTGCAATTGCATATTACTATGTCATTAAAAGTAAAGTTAGTTAATATTTTAAAGACACAAAACATAACAGCATGATCATAAAATACTGAAACATATTTTATTATAATAAAATATAATTTAAGACTTTTTATCAAATACTGTGGATTGAAACAAGGGCCTCATTGCCTCATTGACTTTGTCTTAAGAGATTCAGGGGTCTCTGTAACTCCTTCCATGAGTATTTTGTTCCCTATTCTAAGGAGGAATGAAGTATCCACACATTGGTCTTCCTTATTGATTTTCTGTGTTTTGCAATTCGAAAGCATGGACCATCCAGAGACTACCCCACCTGGGGATCCAGCCCATATTCAGGCACCAAAAGCAGACACTATTGCATATGCCAGCAAGATTTTGTTGAAAGGACCCTGATATAGCTGTCTCTTGTGAGGCTATGCCAGTGCCTGGCAAATACAGAAGTGGATGCTCATAGTCATCTATTGGATGGAACACAGGGCCCCCAATGGAGGAGCTAGACAAAGTACCCAAGGAGCTGAATGGGACTGCAACCCTATAGGTGGAACAACAAAATGAACTAACCAGTACCCCCAGAGCTCATGTCTCTAGCTGCATGTGTAGCAGAAGATGGCCTGGTGGGCTATCATTGGGAAGAGAGGTCCCTTGGTCTTACAAACTTTATATGCCCCAGTGCAGGGGAATGCCAGGGCCAAGAAGTGGGAGTGGGTGGGTAGGGGAGTAGGGCTGGGGAAGAGTACAGGGGACTTTGGGGATAGCATTTGAAATGTAAATAAGAAAATATCTAATAAAAATATTGAAAAAAAAAGACATTCAGGGGTAAGACTTTGCCTTATGAGATATTTAGAGTTGCTGTATAATAAAAAGTTGACTTATCTAAGTCTAANTTACTATGCTATTGTAGCTGACCTGACTTCTGTGTTCCTCTGAGGCCAGAGACTGTAATCTCAGGAATTTAGCACCTCATCCTAAAACAGCAGGAGATAAAGTAAAGGATTAATTGCTGGAGCCTTTTCCCTGTTGTCCTGATGCCTCTTGCTTGTCAGGCTAGGGGGAAGTTTAGAGCAGTAAACTTCTATTGAAGCAGGAGAAGAGAATACTTTTACATAAGCAAATATGCAAAATGTCACCTAAGTTCATATACAGATTCATGCTTGCACATTTGTACATTTCAATTCAAACCAGTTGGGTGCAAATTGGATACACACACACACACACACACACACACACACACACAAGCATACATTCTGACAATTATATACTTACACACACATCCATACTTACATGTGCATATGGAGCAAAATACCAAGCTGAGGTGCAGAAAGAACTGGCTCATTCTGGATTGTCTTAGTCAGGGTTTTTATTCCTGCACAAACATCATGATCAAGAAGCAAGTTGGGGAGGAAAGGGTTTATTAGGCTTACACTTTGATACTGCTGTTCATCTCTGAAGAAGTCAGGACTGGAACTTAAGCAGGTCACTGAGCAGGAGCTGATGCAGTGGCCATGGAGGGATGTTTCTTTACTGGCTTGCTTTCACTGGCTTGCTCAGCCTGCTCTCTTATAGAACCCAAGACTACCAGCCCAGAGATGGCACTACCCACAAGGGGACCTCCCCTCTTGATCACTAATTGAGAAAATGCCTTACAGCTGGATCTCGTGGAGGCATTTCCCCAACTGAAGCTCCTTTCTCTGTGATAACTCCAGTTGTGTCAAGTTGACACAAAACTAGCTAGTACATGGATGAAAAATGAGCTCCAATCTTTATTGCATAGAGAAAGAAAAAGCTTCTACCCTTTGAATACTAAATGAATTAAACTCACATTTGTTTTTTGGTTTTATTTGTTTGTTTGTTTGTTTTAAAGCCTTGTTCCTTTTAATAAGACTAAGCCTGCCTTGTTATTACGAAAGGACCTGTTGTCCCATGGTAAGGAGAAAACTGCCTATTCCTTCTGCTCTCTGCAGACTCTTTTTATTCTCTTTCTCTCTGCATTCTGCACAATGCTCTCAGCCTTTTTATGTTACCTATATTTTCTAAGTTATTCCACTCTGCATTCTCCTTCTAATCTTGTTCTCTCCTCGTGCTTTGAAGTCACAACAATGCTCTTACTCTCAGTGCCTTTTCTCCAAAACCTAGGCCTATACTTCTTCTTGAGTTCTGTTCTGTCTAAAACTTCTCCTCAGCTCAGTTCCCTCTAACAGCTCAGTTCTTCTCAGCTCAGTCCTTCTCACCTCCATTCCTCTCAGCTCAGTAGTGACTCTTCTATTTGTCCTCAGCACTTAAACATCTTTCAGAATACATGATCAAATGTTAAAAAGTTCACATTCAAAATCAAATCATAAACTGAAATAGAAGTTACAACAGCAAATGTTTACATGCATATCCATTAGGAGTAATTATCTGGCTAAACATCTATCACCTGTCTCAGATCTGCAGGTTCATTGAAGGATTAAAACCATAACTAAGTTATTAGTGAAGTTTTGTATAGATAAATCCAGTCAATATTTTATCTTCTGTCCTAGCACCTATAATAAGTTGTTGCTTCCCTTTTTATGACCTTTGCTTAATTGTTTTACAACATCTTGGAATGTGCTCTGAGTAGAAGAAAATCTGATTACTATCTAAGAGCAATTAACTGGTGACACATAGGAGACTGGTAGAGTTCTCATTGCAGTTTTGACTATCAGAAAAGGACCTAATAACAGTCCCACTATAAAAGAGTTTAATAATCACTAATTTTAGGAATTCTTATAGGATCAATAAGACTTAAGTCATCTATTTGTCTATATAACATCACTACAAGACAGTACATCTTCATGGATCTGCAGAGATCTGCTTCAAAGGGGTGTACTACTACTTAGTGATTGTTTTATATGTTCAATAATAGCAAGAAAAACATATTAATAGCAAGAATGTTTTGTAAAATGAGTCCCTTACAGCCTTGCTTAATAAGGGTGCACCTGTTGCAGATTATATAATAATCTGAAGCAAGCCATTTCAGGATGATCACCTGCTAGTTATTAGCATGTTGCATTATGGCTCCTGACATCTCATGGTTGTTCAATAACCACTCTACCACTGAGATATATCACAAATACTAAAATAAAATATGTTTGTTTCGTGTGTGTGTGTGTGTGTGTGTGTGTGTGTGTGTGTGTGTGTGTAAGAAAGACAGAGACAGGGACAGAGAGAAACACACAGAGAGGTTCATATATGTATATATGTGGAGAATGTGTGTGAGTTCATCAGTGTGCATGTGACCCAAGAGAGATCAACCATGGACAATTTTCTCAGTAGCTCTTTGCCTAATTTTCCCTCTTTTTAAATTTTTGTATTTATTTATTCACTTTATATTCTGATTGCTGCTTCACTTCCCAGTCCCCTACTCACACATTCTTTCCCCCATGCCCCCTCCCCTTCTCCTCTGAGAAGGTGTAGGCCACTCCTGGGTATTCCCCCCCCCACCTCTCACCCCCGGCAAACCCCACACCCCAACACACATCAAGTCTGAAGAACTAGGCACATTCTCTCCCACTGAGGCCATAAAAGGCAGGTATGTTTTAACACACTATGAAAATCTGATGATTTCCTATTCAGATCTTGTCTGCTAGACCTAGGCTTTGAGGACTTGAAAGAGTGGGAGAGGTACAGTCTAATGCTACAGACAATGTTACTTAAGTTTTAGTGTACTTTTATACACAAATGTAACAAACAAAGCAATGATCCAATGAAGGTTGTTTCAGATCAGAAAATCATATAAATAGACATTAGTAAAAACAAACTATATGTTAACAGAACACCCCTTTTTCAGAACTTTCTCAGGATAGACCAATTTAAATACAATTGCCTGGCACATACTATAGATTGTATCTGGGAAAGCATGAAAGCAAAACAGAGGGCTATATCCAGATTCAGGGTATACTGACAGGACTAGGATATATAGCTGTGTCTGACATCCAACAAAAATAAACATATCTTATAAATTCAACATTAATATTTATTACAGGAAGCATGAAATCATATCCAACCATAATTAGGAAACAAAATGCACCTGAGGTAAGAAGCATTCTGACTTTTTTTTCTGGACACTCTCTCACAGTTCCCCAAGTCATTGTTCACCATAAATTATTCCCTTGACAATTCTGACATAAATCACTACATTTAATCCAGCACACGAATAGACTAAAGAACAGAAACCACATGATCTTGGCTGCAGTCTAGACCTTTGACAAAATCTGACATGCCTTCATGATAAAAATTCTAGAGAGACTACAGATTAGGGCATACCTCAACAAAATAAAGGCAATTTACAGCAAGCCCACAGAAAACAGCATCCTCAAGGAGAGAAATTCAAACCATTTTTTACAACATCAAGAACAAGACAGGGATGTCTGCTTTCTCCTCATCTATTCAACAAAAATATTTGAACACTTAGCAATAGCAAGACAGAAGAAGATCAAGGAGATATGAATTGAAAAGAAAGAAGTCAAAGAATACTTAGGTACAGATGATAATATTCAAGACATAAAATATCCTACTCAGAATTAGATGACGGCCCCATCCTCAAGCAGAGGCCATGCTGGCCACCAGAACTCCAGGTAGGCTGCCCACACTCAGACCACTACCCCCACCTCTCTCAGTACCTGTATGTCCAGCCTCAAATCCATCCTTTCCTCCACATTACCATGTCCTAAATCCCTATTTGGACAGAGGTCTCCTAACTTGCCCAGATACCACTGTAGTCTCCAAAACTCCAGGTAGGCCACTTCCCTACAGACTCCCACCCAATATTGTCATTGCCTGCCCACTTACCCCAAATCCTCCCTTCCCTATTCAGTGACTTTTTTCAGCCCTAGCTCTGGAAGTCATGCCCTGTTTGATGAGAGGCCACTCAGACTTCAGAACTCTAGGTATGTCTACCACCTATAGACCACCCCACTCACAAGGTGTCCAGTCAACCTATCTCATATCTAAACTCCCTTCCTTGTTGCCAGGTCCTATCCCCCAACTGTAGCAAAGATTCCCTGCTGTAGCCCACACTTTGATCTTCCTTCTTGAGTTTCATGTGTCCTGCATATTGTATCTTGGGTATTCTAAGTTTCTGGGCTAATATCCACTTATCAGTGAGTGCATATCATGTGAGTTCTTTTGTGATTGAGTTACTTCACTCAGGATGATATCCTCCAGATCCATCTATTTGCCTAAGAATTTCATAAATGTATTGTTTTTAAGTGCTGAGTAGTACTCCATTGTGCAAATGTACCACATTTTCTGTATCCATTCCTCTGTTGAGGAACATCTGGGTTCTTTCCAGCTTCTGGCTATTATAAATAAGGCTGCTATGAACATAATGGAGCATGCATGTGCTGAAGGAAAGTCTTACTGTAAAAGACTATGTATTAGAGGCAGGCAAAATTTTCATTCACCAGAAATAGAGAAAGTAATACTGTATTAGTCAGGGTTCTCTAGAGTCACAGAACTTGCAGATGGTCTTTATGTAGTAAAGGAATTTATTGATGACTTACAGTCTGCAGTCCAAATCCCAACAATGGTTCAGTAGTAGCTGTGAATGGAAGTCCAAGGATCTAGCAGTTGC
>NC_034613.1:67896962-67904647 GCF_900095145.1 Mus pahari | reverse complement strand
ATCTCCCTGCCTTAATCTTCTGGATTCAATCACCACTGTGTCTCAAGATCTCCATACCAAGATCCAGATCAGAAACTTCTATCTCCCAGTATCCAGATTAGGTTCACTGGTGAGCCTTCCAATTCTGGATTGTAGTTCATTTCAAATATAGTCAAGTTGACAACCAGGAATAGCCACTACAAATACATAGCATGATAAAGTCAAATTTAAACAATATCTACCCAAAAATCCATCCCAACAAATGGTTCTAGAAAGAGTACTCAATACAAGGAAGTTAACATGATCAGTAAAAATGCAGGAAATAAATAATCAAAACATGGGAAAGATACACACATAGTCTCACACATACACACACACAAATACCAATACTGCCCACACTTCAATCACCACACCACTATCTCCAAAACAAGATGACGACGACAACAACAACAACAACAACAACAACAACAAAAAACCCAGGAATTAACAATCATTGTTCATTGATATCTCTCAATACCAATGATATCAACCCAGCAAGAAGAACACAGACTTATGGAATGGATGTCAGAGCAGGATCTAATCTTCTGCTGCATAGAAGGAACACATCATAACATCAAAGATTGTAACTCATAGTAAAGGGTTGGTAAAAGATTTCCCAAGAAAGTGGACCTAAGAAAGAAGCTAAGCTGGCATAGCAATTCTAGTATCTAATAAAATAGACTTCAAACCAGTATTAATCAAAAGAGACAGGGGAGCACACTTCATATCATTAAAGAAAAAAAAACTCACCAAGATGACTTTTCAGTTCTTATTATCTATGCCCCACACAAGTTCATCCATATTTGTAAAAGAAACACTACTATGGATTACATAGTACATAGATTACATATTGGTGAATCAAGAGTGGGAGACTTTATTACTTGACTTTCACCAATGGACAGGTTATCCAAACAAAATTAAACAGATAAATACTAGAGGTAATACACATTATGAAACAAATATACCTAACAGATATCTACAGAACATTTCTCTCAAATATAAAAGAATATATTTTCTTATAAAAACCTCTTAGAACTTTCTCCAAAATTAACCACATACCTAGTCACTAAGCAAGTCTCAATAGATACAAGAAAATTGAAATATTACCTGTCTTAGTGTTTTACTGCTGTGAACAGACACCATGATCAAGGCAAGTCTTATAAAAAACAACATTTAAGTGGGGCTGGCTTACATGTTCAGAGGTTCAGTCCTTTATAATCAAGGTGGAAGCATGGTAGCACCCAGGCAAGCATGGCACAAGCAGAGCTGAGAGTTCTACATCTTCACCCAAAGGCTTCTAGTGGAAGACTGACTTCCAGGAAACTAGGGTGAGGGTCTTAAGCCCACATCCACAGTGACACACATACTCCAACCAGATCATACCTCCAAATGGTGCCACTCCCTGGCCCAAGAATATACAAACCATCACATTCCACTCCCTAGCCCCCATAGACTAGTTCAAACATGTGAGTCTGTGGTGGGCATACTTAAAAATAGCATAATGCAAAATGCATTTAGTCCAACTTTTAAAAGTCCTCATAGTCTATAGCAATCTCAACAATGTTAAAAATCCAAATTTCAAGGTCTCTTCTGAGATTCATCCAATCACTTAACTGTAATCCCCAAAGAAATACAGGAAACCAGCTGGGCAAACTCAAAACTCTGCATCTCCATGGCTGATGTCAAAGTAGTCTTCAGATCTCCACTCCTTTCTCATCTTTGTTGATTGCAACAAACTGCTTTCTCCTGGGCTGGTTCTACTCCTTCTTAACATCTTTCCTCAGCATGTATCCCATGGCTCTGGCATCTTTAACATCTTTGAGTCTCCAAGGCAATTTCAATGTTATAGCTTCTTGTTTCAGTGTCTGGGATTCCACTTGATCTTTTGGACTAATCCTAAGGGCTGATATCACTTCTCCAGCTCTGCTCTCTGTAGCACTCTAAGCTCAGGTTGATCCACTCCACTACGGGTGCTGTTCTTGGTGATCATCCCATGGTACTGACATCTCCAATACATTGGGGTATTCCACTCCAACTAGACTTCATCAATAGCCTCTCATAGGCTCTCTTCATGGTGCCAAGCTTTAACTCCTTTGCATGACCCCTTCAGTCCTGGGCCATCAACTACAGCTGAGGCTATACCTTCTCCAATGGCCTTCCATGACGTCTCACAGTGCCAAGCCTCAGCTATTCTTTATGACATTATCATGCCTTCAAAACCAGTACCACCTGGGTGATTCTTACACACTACCATGTCCAGCTGCAGCACGAGGTACAACCTTGGCTATCTCTGGAACACCGCTTCTTTGTGCTCCCAGAAAACACTTCCCAGAAGATTTCACCTCAGTGATGCTGTTCTCTTCATAATCACTGCTAATTTCTTAGCTCCAGCTAATCAGCATTAATTGTCCCAGTAGTTCCTCCCATTCTTAACTCTAGAGCTAGAACCAAATGGCTAAAGCTGCTGAGTTCTGCTGCTTGCAGGAACTAGAACATGACCCACTTGTACTATTACATTGTCACTGGCTTTCTGTTTTCCAAATCCTTCACTGCCTAAGCTTGGCTATCCTGGACCTTTCTCTGTAGATTGACCTTAAACATAGAGCTCAGCATGCCTGTCTCCTGGGATTAAAGGTGTGTACCACCACGCCCAGATCTAAATTTAGCTGAGTAGGATCTTGCCCCAAGGTCACACTCCCTTAATCTGTTATCTCCTAGAACAAAGGATTTTGCTCCATTTTGCTTCCTGGTACCCCTTTAACACTCAAACCATGTATTTTATATTTTTCCTTTCTAAGCTTGCTATGCTTGTTCAAACTTCTCTTCATAAGACTTAACCAGAGAACAAAGTCTCTGCTGGGCTTTTTTGAAACTTCCTTTGACAATGCAATTAATTTGAGTCTCTTCACCTTAACCTCAGGCAGACTGTTTGGACAAGGGCAAAAAGTAGCCACATTCTTCACCAAAATACCACAAAAACAGGCTTTATACCACATTCTGAAATTCTTCTCCTTTGAAATCTNTTGGGCCAGGTCAACACAGTTCAAATTACTCCCAGCAACTAAGTCTTCCATAGTCCTACTACCCATTAAGCCCAATTTAAAGCATTCCACCGTGTTCCAAATTCAAAGTCCCAAAATCCACATTCTTTCAAATAAAGCATGGTCAGGCCTATCACAGCAATACCCCAGTCCCTGGTAAAAACTTCTGTCTTAGGGTTTTACTGCTATGAGCAGACACCATAACCAAGACAAGTCTTATAAAAACCAACATTTAATTGGGGCTGGCTTACAGGTTCAGAGGTTCAGTCCATTATCATCAAGGTGGGAGCTTGGCATCATCCAGGCAGGCATGGCACAAGCAGAGCTGAGAGTTCTACATCTTCACCCAAAGGCTGCTAGTGGAATACTGACTTCCAGGAAACTAGGGTAAGGGTCTTAAGCCCATACCCACAGTGACACATGTACTCCAACCAGGTCATACCTCCAAATGGTGCCAGTTCATAGCCCAAGAATACACACACCATCACATTGCCCTACCCTACATCGTATCAAATCACCATAGATTACAGGTGGATTTCAATAATAGAATGCCTACAAACTCATAAAAACTGAGTAACTCTCTACAGAAAGACCACTGGGTAGAGAAAGAAATTAAAGATGTCCTAGAATGCAATGAAAATGAATGCACAACATACACATACATATGGGACACAATGAAAGCTGTGCTAAAAGGAAATTCATAACAGTAAGTTCTTATATTATTGGACATAGGTACATAGATATGGGGAAGAGGGCAGTTGAGGGAGGGAACT
Source organism: Mus pahari (assembly GCF_900095145.1). Classification (NCBI taxonomy): domain Eukaryota; kingdom Metazoa; phylum Chordata; class Mammalia; order Rodentia; family Muridae; genus Mus; species Mus pahari. The sequence continues at coordinate 67,900,815 of NC_034613.1, read as the reverse complement.
GGGAGGGGTGGAGGAAGTGGAAATTTAAGATGTATGAGATAAGAGTAAATAAAATACACACACATACACACAAAACAACAAGCAAAAACAGACTAAAGATTTCTCTAAATAATTCATGTACTTGATAAGTACATTAAGGAAAATAGCAGGATACAAAATTAACATACACATATCAATAGCTTTCATATATACAAATGACTAACATTCTGACTAAGAAATCAGGAAAGCAGTCACATTCAAAATAGAATCAAAAATTTTAAATGTCTCTGAATAAACCTAAACAAGGAAGTGAAACATCTGTACAATGAAAACTCACTCAATTATCCTCTTCACAAGATTCAGTGTTCTGTTTCCCTTCAGAAAAAGAACAGGCTACCCAAGATTATCAATAGAACAGGACATAATAAGATGCAATATGACTAGACACAAACCATCATATCAAGTCTGGACAAGGCAAAATGTTAAAAGGGAAAAGGTTCCCAAGAGAAGTCAAAAGAGTCAGAGACACCTACTCCCACTGTTAAGAGGCTCACAAAAACACTCAGCTAAAAACTATATCATATTTGCAGTGGAACTATCACAGACCCATACAGGCTCAGTGATTTTCACTTAAGTCCCTGTGAGGGCCTATGAGCTCTCCTTAGTTGGTTATTTAACTAAGAATTCTTTAACTTTAACTTTAACACACACACACACACACACACACACACACACACACGAACAGTGAAGAAGATAACAGAAAATATAAACATCTTCCAATAATCATGGCTTGGCATGATATTATAGAAACATCCATCCAACTAAGAGCAGTCTACAGATTCAAAGTAACCCCCATCAAATTACAATAAAATTCTTCACAAAACTGAAAACACAATAATAAATTTTGTGTAGAGTATACCAATCAGAATAGCTAAGATCAAAAACTCAAGTAACAACACATGTGGAGAAAGATGAACTCTACTCCTTCATTGCTGGTGGGATTGCAAACTGGTACAACCACTCTGGAAATCAATTTGTCAGTTCCTCAGAAGATTGGAAATAGTTCTACCTGAAGAGCCAGGTATACCACTCCTGGGCATAGACCCAAAAGATGCTCCAGCATATCACAAGGGCACATGCTCCACGATGTTCATAGCAACCTTATTTGTATAACCAGAAGCTGGAAACAACCCAGATGTTCCTCAACTGAATGGATACAGAAAATGTGGTACATTTACACAATGAAGTTACTCAGCTATTAAAAACAATGACTTCATGAAATTCACAGGCAAATTAATGGAACTTGAAAATATCATCCTGTGTGAGGTAACCAAGACCCAGAAGGACACACATGGTATGTATTCATCAAGTGCATATTAGCCAAAATGTTCAGAATACCCATACTATAACTCGCAGACTATATGAAGCTAAACAAGAAGGATGGCCCAAATGTGGATGTTTCAATCCCTCTTAGAAGGGGAAACAAAATAATCAACAGGAAGTGGAAAGAGAGAGGAATATGGGTGAAAAAGGGAAGGGGGAGGGGAAATGGGAGCAGGATCAGGTATGAAGAGAAACAGGAGAGAAGCTCAAAGATCCAGCAGAATAATGGAAATATGTAGCAGTGTGGAGTTGGAGGGGTAGAAGAAACCTCTAGAAAGTCCCAAACTGCTGGGATATGAGAGGCTCCCAGGACCCAATGGGGATGACCTTAGCCCAAATGTCCAACAGTGGGAAGATGGATCCAAAGGAAACCAACTCCAGCATATAGACACGGGCCCCATGTGAGGCATGAGGACACCTACCCATCTTCAGCTGGGTGAGGTTGGAGTAGGTGGGTAGGTGGATGGGGGAGCACCCTGTCAGAATCAAAGGTAAGGGGGGATGTGGTGGACAACTTGTAATGGGGGAAGTAGGAAGTGGGATGTATGTAATGTGAACAATTTAAAAAATTAATTAAAAAAAAAACGAAAAAAATCATATGGAAATACAAAAGAAAAGCAATGAGAAGAACAGTCTTCAAAAACAAGAAAATCGCTAGTGGTATTATCACACCAAATTCTCTAGTAGTCTACTTCTTTTTTTTTTTTTTTTATCGAGACAGGGTTTCTCTGTATAGCCCTGGCTGTCCTGGAACTCACTCTGTAGACCAGGCTGGCCTCGAACTCAGAAATCCGACTGCCTCTGCCTCCTGAGTTCTGGGATTAAAGGTGTGTGCCACCACGCCCGGCTGGTATTCTACTTTTAACTTTTTAAAAAATCATGGATATTTATTTTTTTTCAATAATTTTTCATTAACTTTTATTTTATTTATTTATTTTTTTTTCTTTGGTTTTTCGAGACAGGGTTGCTGTTTATAGCCCCACTCACTCTGTAGACCATGCTGGCCTCGAACTCAGAAATCCACCTGCCTCTGCCTCTCAAGTGCTGGGATTAAAGGCGTGCGCCACCACCGCCTGGCTTTCTTTAACTTTATAGCCTGATCAAAACCTTGTTCTCTTCTTTCCTCCCAATCCTACCCTCACACCTCCCTCCTCTTATTCCTCCCTCTCCTTCTTCTCAGAGAACCTAACCAGGCACATCTATTTGCAGTGGGTTCAGCTAAGCACATCCTCTCTCACTGAGGTGAGACAAAGCAGCCCAGCTAGGGAAAAGGAAACCATAGGCAGGGAGTAGAGTCAGAGAGCTCCTGCTCCAGTTGTTGGGGGACTCACATAAAGGCCAACTGCATATCTGTTACATATGTGTAGGGGGCCAAGGTGCAGCTCATGGATGCTCTTTGGTTGGTGGTTCAGTCTCTGTGAGCCCCAATAGTCCCAGGTTAGTTTGCTCTGTAGGTCTTCTTGTGGTGTCCATGACCCCACCAGCTCCTGAGTCCTTCCACCTACTCTTCCACAAGACTCCCTGAGCTCTGCCTATTGTTTCACTTTTGGACTCTGCATCTGTTTCTATCTGCTGCTGGATGAAGCTTCTCAGGAGACAGTTATGCTAGGCGTTTCTGTCTGCACGTACAGCAGATATCATTAATACTGTTGGGGTTTGGATCTCTTTCCCTTGGGATGGGTCTGGAGTTGGGCAAGTCATTTGCTGGCCATTCCCTCAATCTCTGCTCCATTTTATCCCTGCACATCTTGTAGGCAAAGGCTTTGTAGGTAGGTTGGTGTCCACCTCCCTTCACTGTAAGTACTTCTTGGCTACTGGAGGTAGCCATTTCAGGCTCCATAATCCCCTGCTGTTAGTCGTCTCAGCTAGGGTCACCTGCATAGACTCCCAGGTGCCTCCCCCATCCAAGGTCTCTGGCTGATTTCCATTCTCTTTCCTAGCCTTGTCCCCTGACCTCTGCCACTCTCTCCACATCTGATCCTGCCTCATTTCCCTTCCTACCTGCTCCCACCCAATTCCTTCTCTCCATCCATTTCTGATGTTTATTTTATTTCTCCTAAGTGAAATTCAAGAATCCCCCCTTGGGCCCTCTTTGTCATTTATCTTCTTTAGATCTGTGGACTGTAGCATGGTTATCTTGTACTTTCTGGCTAATATCCACTTATAAGTGAATACGTACCTTGTGTGTATTTCTGGGTCTAGGTTACCTCACTCAGGTATTTTATAGTTCCGTCCACTTGCCTGCAAATTTCATGATTGTACTTTAAAGAGTGCATAGAAATCCAAATCTTCTAGCAACTATAACTCCAATCCACGGACTCAAAATCAGATGGTCTTTATTTAGAACTAAATAAATATTTCTCCGAACAATATTTCTAGAATTTCAGCTTTTGGAAACTTCTTTTCCATAAGTTTGTGATTTTCATTTTTTTTCTTTTCTTTCTTTTTTTTTTTTTTTTTTTTTTTTTTTTTTTTTTTTTTTTTTTTTTTT
>NC_034613.1:67890893-67896867 GCF_900095145.1 Mus pahari | reverse complement strand
CTGCCTCTGCCTCCCGAGTGCTGGGATTAAAGGCGTGTGTCACCACGCTTGGCTTGATTTTCATATTTTTTCTTGAAAACGAAAAGGAGACTTTCATAGTTATATTGATTACATATTGAAAAAAGTTAGAACATCTACCTACTTTAAAGGTGATATAATATTCAGAACTAATCAATTAGGCAAATTATTCTTCCTATAAGATTGCTCATCAGTTTGCACAACAAGCTTTCAATTGGTTGTTGGTCTTTGAGGTACTGTTTGCTTGATATAATCTCTGAAAAACAAACCAAATATTATTTTATTACAGATATATTAGCTTTTCCTTACTGCAGTGCTATTGTTCATTCCCAAGGAAAGGAATTTTTTTCTCACAAAAAATGTAATTTTCTCTTTGATTTTTATGGATAGCATAACTTATTTAGAAGGTAATATATACTACTATGCTGATTATTTTGTTCTTCTATTCATAAACTTTCTGGTTGTCAGTATGGATGACATTTTCCGTAATATAAAACACTTTGACATTTATTTTTAGATTTGATGTACATCTTAACGTAATGTCATAGAGAAGATAATATGATCTTTCAGTATTTGTAGAGGAAGTGAAACTTATAGGAGATAGGAAAAATAGAGTTATTATTCTTTGAACTGAAGTATTCTACTCATGTTCCTGTTTTAAATACTCATAGCCTGCGATGAGAAACATGTTTAATATAAAGTTTATTTATAGATCTATCTATTGCCATATTTTGGTAATGATGCTCTGGAGTAGCATGATATTCTAATTAATCAGCAATTAGGACTGTCAAAAAGGTTTAGTCGATAAAGGCACTTGCTATTAAGCCAGATACATTGAGTTGAATGCCTAAGAACCACATGGTGGAAAGAAAGTTTACTACTGTCCTCCACATACACGCCATGACACATGCATGTATACTCACCCAATAAATTAATAATACTTAATTTTCTCTTGATACCTATGCTTTACTAACTAATGGAAAAGAAGCCTATGTAGCTGTTAACTCTTATTTTTGAGGATTTTGTATATCTATATAATAAAATGCAATGTGTATCCCCAATTTCCCCTTCTCATCCCTCCCGTGTGTCCCTGTCATTACATTCTAAACTTCATTTTTTAATTAGATATTTTCTTTATTTACATATCAGATGTAAATAAATGTAAACCTTTTCCTAGTTTCCCCTCCCAAAATCCCCTATCACCTTCCCTCTCCCCCTGCTCCCCAACCCACCCACTCCTGCATCCTGGCCATGGAATTCTCCTATATTGGGGCATAGAACCTTCACAGGACCAAGGGACTCTCCTCCCATTGATGACCTACTAGGCCATCCTCTGCTACATATGCAGCTAGAGACATGAGTCCGACCACGTGTTTTCTTTGATTGGTGGTTTAGTCCCAGGGAGCTCTGGGGGTACTGGCTAGTTCATATTGTAGTTCCTCCTAGGGGGCTGCAAACCCCTTCAGCTCCTTGGGTCCTTTCTCTAGCTCCTTCATTGGAGACCCTGTGCTCTGTCCAGTGGATGACTGTAAGCATCCACTTCTGTATTTGCCAGGCACTGGCAGAGCCTCTCAAGAAGCAGCTATATCAGGCTCCTGTCAGCAAGTTCTTTTGGCATCTGCAATAGTGTCTGGGTTTTGTGGTTGTTTATGGGATTGATCCCCAGGTGGGGTAGTTTCTGGATGGTCATTCCTTCAGTCTCTCCTTCGAACTATCTCTCTGTAACTCCTTTCATTGTTATACTTCTTCTTCTTCTTCTTCTTCTTCTTCTTCTTCTTCTTCTTCTTCTTCTTCTTCTTCTTCTTCTTCTTCTTCTTCTTCTTCTTCTTCTTCTTNTTCTTCTTCTTCTTCTTCTTCTTCTTCTTCTTCTTCTTCTTCTCCTTCTTCTCCTTCTCCTTCTCCTTCTCCTTCTCCTTCTCCTTCTCCTTCTCCTTCTCCTTCTCCTTCTCCTTCTCCTTCTTCTTCTTCTCTTCCTCCTCCTCCTCCTCTTCTTCTTTTTTTTTTGTTTAAATTATGAGGTCTCTACTGTAGCATGGGAAACTTCTCAGGTGGTGTATTAGTTATGGTTTTACTGCTGTGAACAGACACCATGACCAAGGCAAGTCTTATAAGAAACATTTAACTGGGGCTGGCTTACAGGTTCAGAGGTTCAGTCCATTATCATCAAGGTGGGAGCACGGCAGTATCCAAGCAGGAATGGCACAGGCAGAGCTGAGAGTTCTACAACTTCATCCAAAGGCTGCTAGTGGAAGACTGACTTCCAGGTACCTAGGTTGGTAGTGTTAAGCCCACACCCACAGTGACACACCTGCTCCAACCAGGTCACACCTCCAAATGGTGCAACTCCCTGGTCCAAGAATATACAAACGATCACAGGTGGCATATCCTCAATAAAGAATTATGTTTTTCCTACCCTATCCAAAATCTCATCAGTAAGGGATTGGTCCTGGCGATCATATACCCCCACCTATGCTATGGATTTAGCTGGCTTGATCTTGTGTAGGTTCTTGTGCAGATAACCACAAATGATATGACATCATAATGGTGATATCCTTAAGATATCATATTTCATAGCACTTCTTCCCATTCTTTGTCTCTTTCTTTCCACATACATTTTCCTGGTATTCCCTAAGCCTTCTGAATGAGGAATTAATATAAATGTGTGTCCTGAGATATTCCACTTATGGGCATATACCCAAACAAGGCTCCACCACACCACAAAGACAATTGCTTAACAATGTTCATAGCAGCTTTATTCATAATAGTCTGAAACTGGAAACAAGGTGGATGTCCTTCAAAATGGATGTACTAAAGAATGGATAAACCAAGTATGGTACATTTATTTACACAATGGAATATTACTCAGCTATTAAAAATACCGACATAGTGAAATTTGCATGCAAATGGATGAAACTAGAAAAGATAATTCTAAGTGAATTAAGCCAGACCTGTGGGAACAGAAAGCCATGCAACTCGGGGAGCCAGTCAGGAGCAAGAGTGAGCTCGAGACATGGCCAAACTCTGAAAATCTTGAGACCAACAAAAATTAGGACTGTTTCCTCCTTGCTCGGAGGAGCCTGCCTGTCTCAGCACAATAAGCCTTACAACCCCCACCACTGCCACCCTTAGGCGGTCCTCAGAGTCTGGTAGCCAGGTTTCAGGTTAAACTTCCTCTATTCCCGTAAGGACACGCCCAGCAAGCGCCTGGAATTCCTCTTCATGCAAATAAAGCATTCCCAGCACGTCATCTTCAGCCAATGATATACACTCATCCCCAAACCCCTTACTCAATTCCCAAGGTTTATATTGCCCTTGTTGACCCCCCAGTAAGAGAGCTGTACGATCTCCATAGAAGGCTCTTTATCCTAAAGTCACGCAGACCAAGATCCTGTCTAACCCACACGCCCAGCTAAGCTTCATTCCTTCCAGTCCAGTTCCGTGTGCAAAGGTGCCTGTGTACCCTGAGGGGAAAAGCAGACCCAGGCCGGCCCTAGTGCTCTCAACTCCGATACAACAGGACCTCTGGTTTGAACAGGAAGAAGCCCGCACAGACCCAGAAAGACAAACACGGTATGTTCTCATTTATAAGTGGATATTAATCATAAAGTAAGGATAATCGTGATTCTACCCACATACTAAAGAAAACTAACAAAGAGGACTCAAAAGTGGACACTTGTATGAGCTTGTATCTCTCGCTGCATATGTAGCAGAGGATGGCCTAGTCAGCAATCAATGGGAGGAGAGGCCCTTGGTTTTACAAAGATTATATGCCCCAGTACAGGGGAATGACAGGGCCAGGAAGCAGGAGCGTGTGTTGGGGAGCAGGGCGGGGGAAGGGTATAGGGGACTTTCGGAGAGGAAATTAGGAAAAGGGATAGCATTTGAAATGTAAATGAAGAAAATATCTAATTAAAAACAAAAGAGAGAGAGAATCGGAAATAAAATAGACGTTGGACGGGGGATGAAACCAAATGGAGATAGAGTTGAGATGACAGGAGGGATCAGGTGCCAGAAGAAGAGAGGGAAAGAGACAATTAGAATTGGGGGGCAGTGGTATCTCTTGGATGAGCTAGAATCCTAAGACAGTGGAAAGTCCCAGGAGATTCCTACATATAGGAGATACGGAGCCTGTAAACAGGCAAGACTTCCAAATAGAGGGACTGGGACACTAACCTAGCCAGCACAAAACCTTTAACCTATAATTTCTTTTGAAAGAGAAAGAGAGTCCGTTTAATTCACCAGAACATGATCAACGCCTTTAATAATCATTAACAGGGTTCATTTTTGAAGATGGAACATTTATACACGTGTGTATCTTGAATTGTTTAGAGATTATACATTGTTGTATTGCATGCTTGAATTTTTTTTAAATTATTGGATATTTTATTTATTTACATTTCAACTGTTATCTGCTTTCCCAGTTTCCCCCCAGCAAACTCCCTATACCACCCCTCCCCCTGCTTCTATTGGGGTGCTCCCACAAGCATTCCTACCTCACCACCCTAGCATTCCCCTACATTGGAGCATGGAGCCTTCACAGGAACAAGGGCCTCCCCTCCCACTGATGCCAGATAAAGCCATTCTCAGCTACATATGCAGCTAGGGCTGGTCCTCTTTGGTTGGTGGTTTAATCCCTGGGAGCTCTGGGGGGGTCTGGTTGGTTAATATTGTTGTTCTTCCTACGGGGTTGCAAACCCCTTCAGCTCCTCCAGTCCTTTCTGTAACTCTTCCATTGGGGACCCAGTGCTCATTCTGGTGGTTGACTGCAAGCATCTGCCTCTATATTTGTCAGACTCTGGCAGAGCCACTCAGGAGACACCTATATCAGGCTCCTCTCAGCAAGCACTTCTTGGCATCAGCAATAGTGTCTGGGTTTGGTAGCTGCCCAGGTGAGGCAGTCTCTGTACAGCCTTTCCTTCTGTCTCTGTTCCACTCTTTGTCCCTTTATTTCCTTTAGACCGGAGCATTCTGGGTTAAAATTTTGGAAATGGGTAGGTGGTCCCATCCCACAACTAGGGGTCCTTGCCTAACCTCTGGATATGGTCTCTACAGGCAGGTTCTCCCTCCTCTTGTTGGGTATTTCAGCTAATGTCATCCCTGCTGGGTCCTAGGAGCCTCTTGCTTTCCTGGCATCTGGGACTTTCTGATGGCCACCCTGAGTTCCCCATCCCTCATTGCAACACACCTCTGTTCAATTTCCTGAACCTCTGTACATCACCCCCATCTCCTCCTACACTGGATTCTGATGCACCCCCCCACACACACACACACTCCTTTATTACGCTCTCCCTCCTATCTTCCTCCCAAGTCCCTCTTACCCTCTACCTCCTGTGCATATTTTGTTCCCAATTCTAAGGACTCATCCACACTTTGGTCTTCCTTCTTGAGCTTCATATGGTCTGTGAGTTTTATTGTAGATATTCTAAGCTTTTTGCATAATATCCACTTATCAGTGAATGGGTTACCTCATTCAGGCTGATATTTTCTAGTTTCATCCATTTGCCTGCAAATTTCATGAAGTCATTGTTTTTAATTGCTAAATAGTACTCCATTGCATAAATGTACCACATTCTCTGTATACATTAATCTGTTGAGGGATATCTGGGTTTTTTCCCGCTTCTGACTATTATGAATAAGGCTTTTATGAACATAGTGGAGCATGTGTCCTTATTACCAGTTGAAACATCTTCTGGGTATATGACCATGAGAGGTATTGCTGGATCCTCCGGTAGTACTATGTCCAATTTTCTGAGGAACCACTAGACTGATTTCCAGAGTTGTACAAGCTTGCAATCCCACCAGCAATGGAGGTTCCTCTTTCTCCACATCCTTGCCAGCATCTGCTGTCACCTGAGGTTTTTTTGTTTTTGTTTTTTAACTTTTAAGATTTTATTTTTTTATTAGCTATTTTCTTTATTTACATTTCAAATGCTATCCGGAAAGTTCCCTATACGCT
>NC_034613.1:67877173-67887272 GCF_900095145.1 Mus pahari | reverse complement strand
GCAATGGAGGAGTGTTCCTCTTTCTCCACATCTTTGACAGCATCTGCTGTCACCTGAGTTTTTGATCTTAGCCATTCTGACTGGTGTGAGGTGGATACTCAAGGTCGTTCTCATTTGCATTTCCCTGATGACTAAGGATGTTGAACATTCCTTTCTGTGCTTCTCTGCCATTCGACAACCTAGCTATAAAACCATTGACCTGCAGTTTTTACAGCCTATGAGATGTGCAGGGGTACGTCTTGAACAGAAATTGAAAGAATAACCAGATAATGAGTTGTCCAGCTTGAGATGCATACTGTGAGAGGGGGATCACCACTGACACTGTTAATGATATTCTGGTACACTTCCAGACAGAAAATAGATACTCTGACTGTGTTGCCTGCCTTTGGGATCCCTTCCTCCTACTGTGCTGCCTCTTCTAGCCTCAGTAGGAGAAGATGTACCCACTCTTACTGCAACTGGATATGATGAGGCTAATTGGTACCTGTGAAAAAAGACCAGGTATATTGGTATAAACATAAAGACATATGTATTTAGAAGGCCATTTGACAGCATGATCATTTAGCAAAAAAGAATAGTAAGTTCTACCATAAGGCCTATAATGTTCCCAGTTATGGACTTTTGACTAGGATTACATTGCCAAGCTTAAATTGCCCCCATGTGAAGTAGGTCTCCAACCCTACCATAATGTTGTTAGCTAGCCCATGCTTCTATCATACCAATAGAAGTATTTTGCCTGGTGGTGAATATTGCAACATCCAGGGTCTAGTTCTGTTTAAGACCGGTGGTGTCTTTTCTGTCCCAGCAGCCTGTATTATAAGAGGTAGCCAGCAGTAGGGGAAATGTCTCAGTGAGTTCGTTATTCATGTCTCTATATCCTGTGGCTAAAATGTGTACTGTCTTCAGCAATAGTTCCTTAATATAGCTATGGTTGCTAACAAAAGGCTATCAAATCACTGAAAGACATTGTGATAGTTTGCATATGCTTGGCCAAGGTAGTGGCATTATTAGAAGGTGTGGCCTTGTTGCAGTAGGTGTGTTACTGTGGACATGGGCTTAACCCTCACCCTAGCTGCCTGGAAGTCAATCTTTCACTAGCAGCCTTCAGATGAAGATGTAGAACTCTCAGCTCTGCTTGTACCATGCCTGCCTACACTGCCCTGATTCCACCTTGATGATTATGGACTGAACCTCTGAACCTGTAAACCAGCACCAAATAAATGTTGTCCTTTATAAGACTTGCCTTGATCATGGTGTCTGTTCACAGCAGTAAAACCCTAAGACAGAAATTGGTACCAGAGATTGGGGCATTGCTGTGATAGGCCTGCCCATGCTTTTGTTTGGAAGAATGTGGTTTGGGGACTTTGGATTTGGAAAGTGGTGGGATGCTTTAAATGGGGGCTTACTGAGTGTGATTTAAATTCTGGAAGCCTGGCTCTAGAGGTTCTAGAGGAGAAGAATTTTAATACGTGGCAGAGATATTGTTTTTGTGGCATTTTGGTGAGGAATGGGGCTGCTTCCTGCCCTTGTCTGAAGAGTCTACCTGCGGCTAAGGAAAAGAGATTTATAGTAATTGCATTGGCAAAGGAAGTCTCAAAAAGCCCAACAGAGACTTTGTTCTCTGGTTAAGTCTCATGAAGAGCATTTTAAACAATCGTAGCAGGCTTAGAAAGGAAAAATATAAAATATATGGTTCAAGTATTTAAGGGGTACCAGGAAGTGAAATGGAGTTGATTCCTGTGTTCTAGGGGATAACTGATGAAAGGCGAGGGACTTTGGGGTAATATCCTATCCACCTATGTTTAGATCCAGACATGGTAGTACACAGTTTTAATTCTAGGAGAAAAAGCCTAGCAGGTCATTAAGTTCAAGGTCATTCAATCTACAGAGCTAGATTCAGGACAGCCAAGCTTAGGCAGTGAAGTAGTTGGAAAACAGAAAGCTAGTGATAATATAATAGAACAGGGGGGTCATTTTCCAGCTCCTGCAAACATCAGAACTTGGCAGTTTCAGCCATCTGGCTATGGCTTTAGAGTCAAAAGTAAAAGGGACTACTGGGACAATTGATTCTGGTTAGCTGGAGCTAAGAAATTAGTGGTGATTAAGAAGAGACCAGCATCACTGAAGTGAAATCTTCCAGGAAGTAGTTTCCAAGAGCACAAAGAAGCTGTGGGTTCTTTGCCGAGGTTGTACTTCATGCTGCAACTGTACTTGGTAATGTGTAAGAGTCACCCAGGTGGTACTGGTTTTGAAGGCATGAAGGGGTCATGAAGTGCAGCTGAAGCTTGGCACTGTGACAGGCTATGGAAGGCCGTTGGTGAAGGTGCAGCCTCAGTTGTAGTTGACAGTCCAGGACTGAAGGGGTCATGCAAAGGAGTTGAGGCTTGGCACCATGAAGAGAGCCTGTGAGAGGCTATTGGTGAAGCCTAGTTACAGTGAAAAGTATTGTTTATACTAGTACCATGTGATGATCACGAAGAACAACAGGAACAGTGGAGTGGATTAACCTGAGCTTAGAGTGCTATAGAGGGCAGAGCAGAAAAAGTGAATCCAGACCTTTGGATGATCCCAGAAGATCATGTATATATCTCAGACACTGATACAAAAAGCTGTAACATTGAAGTTGCCTCAGAGACCCCAAGATGTTTGAGATTCCAGAGCCATAGGTTATCTGCTGAGAAAAGTTGCTAACAGGGGTAGAACCAGTCTGGGAGAAAGAAGTTTGTTACAATCAACAAAGATGAAAAAGGAATTGGAGATCTTAAGACCACTTTGAAATCAGCCATGGAGATGCAGAGTTTGGAGATTGCCCAGCTGGTTTCCTGTCTTGCCTTGAGGATTACAGTTAAGGGATTGGATGAATCTCAGAAGAGACCTTGAACTTTGTACTTTTAACCTTGTTGAGACTGCTATAGACTATGGGAACTAAATATATTTTGCATTATGCTAAGTTTAGGTATGTCCTCCATAGATACATATGTTTGAACAAGCCTGTGGGGGCCAGGGAATGGAATGTGATAGTTTGGATATGCTTGGCCTAAGGAGTGGCACTATTAGGAGGTGTGGCCTTGTGGAGTAGGTGTGTCACTCTGAGTGTGGGCTTAAGACCCTCACCCTAGCTGCTTGGAAGTCAGTATTCCACTAGCAGCCTTTAGATGAAATTGTAGAACTCTCAGCTCTGCCTGTATCATGCCTGCCTAGATGCTGCCCTGCTCCCCCCTTGATGATAATGGACTGAACCTCTGAATCTGTAAGTAGTCCAATTAAATGTCCTTTATAAGACTTGCCTTGGTCATGGTGTCTGTTCACAGCAGTAAAACCCTAACTAAGATGCACATACCTATTAGAATCTTAAATACACAGTACTAATTGAAAGAAGTCAAACTGAGAATACTCTGACATTTTGGTAATGCAAAGCTACAAAGAGAATAAAAAGAACACAGTCACTTTAACAATTGAAACCTCTCATTATACATCTATCCAAACCCAAATGAAATGAATTTACAAGAGTAACTTGGTTTTTTTGTTTGTTTGTTTTTCGTTTTTTGTTTTTCAAGACAGGGTTTCTATGTATAGCCCTGGCTGTCCTGGAACTCACTTTGTAAACCAGGCTGGCCTCGAACTCAGAAATCCACCTGCCTCTGCCTCCCGAGTGCTGGGATTAAAGGCATGCACCACCACACCTGGCTTAAAGCATTTTGTTGTTGTTGTTGTTGTTGTTGTTGTTGTTGTTGTTGTTGTTTTTCGAGACAGGGATTCTCTGTATAGTCCTGGCTGTCCTGGAACTCACTTTTTAGACCAGGTTGGACTCGATCTCAGAAATCTGCCTGCCTCTGCCTCCCAAATGCTGGGATTAAAGGCCTGTGCCACAACCACCTGGCTAAAGCAGATTTTTTTAAGGTTTATTTTTTATGTATACTGCATTCTGTCTGCATATATACCTGCATGCCAGAAGAGGGCACCATATCTCACTATAGATGATTGTAGCTGAGAATTGAACTCGGGACCTCTTGGAAGAACAGCCAGTGTTCTTAACCTCTGACCCATCTCTCCAGTAAGAGTAACTCTTAAACTATTGTCTTCAGATGATAAGGTGTGTCTCTGTAGTTTTACCAGTAGTAATAAATATATCACTATGGTAGGTACAGGTTGCTGATGCCAGTACAGGTTGTGCTTTGTGAGCACAAAGCATCCATGGGAAATCTGTACTTTCTTCTCAGTTTTTCTGTTTTCCTAATAGTACTCTAAAAGTTCTGTTTGAAAAACCAACTTTCCCCACTTTAGACAACTTTGAATTAAACCAGGAAACTGAAATAATACTGATTGCTATTTTGTACAAAGTAAGGAAAGCCCTGAGAATTTAGGATTGTGTATTGATGTTTGTAAAGCCAATCATTACTATTACTATAAGTATTATTTAAAAGTCACAAAAATTATTTTGAAAGTAGTTTGTCTTCAAATAATTATTTTCCTGATTTATTTTCTTAAGTCTATAAATTCAGCAATAAATTCATGTTGTTAATAAAAAGTACTATCCCAAATGTTTTGTTGATATACAATAACAAAATTTCATGGGGAGTAGTATGAAAGACAAAAATTATAAATCATACCATTTTCTAGGAATCCAGTAATTAATAGACTATAACCAGAGCCCAAATAATAATATTTTTGCTGAATTTCACATTGTGATTCCTCTAAAAAGTGCAATAATACAAGACCTTTTCATTTAATCTGGAGCATAATAACAGAATAAACCTGTGAGTTTGAATGGAGTCAATTTATTTTCATTGATCTTTGATGCCAACACAGTATTTCCTAATTAGTATGGTTAACTTCATCATCAAAGTATATTTATATGAAAATTTGTCTTCATATATATATATATATCATATAATAAATAATAAATGTTAATAATAAATAATAAATGTTGATATATATATCAACATTTGTTTGTTGAAGATCCCTTGCAGCAATATTCATAAGCACCATCAGTATAAAACTTTATTAATTTTAGGCCTCACATTAGATCACCTTATCAGTTTTCCTAATGAAGTGCAAATTTTAACATGTTATTATTAGTTTTCCTATATTCCTTATGTATTATTTTATGTATTCAGAATATACAAGATTTCTGACACTGACAAGAAGGTAAAGCATACAAGTAGTATGCAAGCCTCACTTGGGATTTCCTGCATTTCACTTAATTCCAACGTACATTAACTGTTCTGTATAGTAGAATGAAGGTTTTGCTAGAATCCAGGTTTTTCAGGTATTCAATTTTGGTTTAGTTCTTCTAAAATATTTGAGTCTAGGAAATAAATAAACCAAAAGAAGCTATTTGTTTTATTAACAGTTAGGGAGCTTTAAAATTTGGGATCATGCAGTCCCATTTGTTTAATCTCTACATAAGTCCTTATGACTAATGGTGAGTATACTTGTAATAGAGACAATTACACGTAGTGAGATAGGTGTGAGAGGAAAATTAAGGGATCAGTCTTTCCCTTTTATAGCAACTCAATCTTAAAAAAAATTCACAAAAGCATTCTATATCAAATCTAAGGGCACTAACATGAAATACACCCTCAGTACCACATCTCCTAAGTGATTTATCGTCCCCCAGAATTGCTACCAAAAGAATCAATATTCCAATATAGGAATTTTGGCTAGCATACTCAAAACAATCAAATCATATCAGTAATATTTTAGTAGGAATTAACACTCATAGAAGCATTTGCATGTGGTTCGTTATCAATTGACTCATACACAATAATGAATTATGAAGCCTCCAAGCATCCTCTCTAATGTAAAGGGTAGAACTGTAAGAAATAATTAAAAACGATGAGAAACACTTCAACTGTGTTGCAACCTTCGTTTACACTCTTATGTGGTCCTCTTAATCTATATTCTGCATGTACTTTAGTTTTCATTGTTAACTTGACACTAGCCATAGCTACCTAGGAAGGAGGAATCTCAACTGAAGAATGGTCTAAATCACAATGGTCCATGATTACATCTCTAACAAGTTGTTTTGATTGATTTTATTGACATGGGAGTGAACAGAACACTGTGCCTCACCATCCCTATACAGATGGACTCTGGCATATAGCAGAGAATACATCAGAGAGAAAGAGCGCTATCAAGTAAGCAGTGTTCCTCTTTGGGTTCCGCTTCACTTTCCTGCTTGAGTTTTCACTCTGATGAACTATTATCTGAAGTTTAAATAAACCCTTTACTTCTCAAGTTGCTTTTGATTAGAGAATGTTAGCTGTCACAACAAGAAAAATGTTCCCTATACCTCTATTGTTTCTGCTTTCCCCTATTCCATGTTTCCTCTCATAGGAAACTTTCTTTCTCTCCCTTAACATTCTGATAATCAAATTTACATAAAATTTCAACATCCCAACTTTCATGTAATAAGTAAACCATCAGAGTACTATGTGGGCAAAAAGAACATATCACATAACCATCTTACTCAGCAAATGTCTCCTTTATTAAATTCTGTTTACTTAATAGCAGACCTCCAATTAACTCACCAAATACTTTGCTATATAGGGTAATATATCAAATCCATGCCTGGTTGTACAGTGGCAAACATTAACACAGTTTAGTTTTTCTTCTACTTGGTGATGGGGCATGCAAGGCTAGTTCTTCATCTAAGCTTATTCCTAGTTACAATACATTTTCCTGTAATAATTATAGTTTATATGGCACCACATGTGTACACATTGAATGATCACATAACTAAATACTACTGATACAATCAGCAAATTATACCTGAAAAAATTTCAGGAAGCTCCTTTTTCACCATAACTGATGTATTAATTAATCTTTAATTTTGGTTAAAGCCTAGCTCTATGCTAATCTCTGAATTCCTATGGGACTGAGTAGAATAAAAACTTAACTGTTCTTGCTGATGCAACTGCTGTATATTTCTACCTATTAAAATGTATAATGAATACAAATCTGATCACCTATTTTATAATTTATACATCAGAGCATTTAGAATGGTAATTCCTATCACATTTTAATAACTCTTCTAAGCTAATTTATATATCGTAAGATAACATTGAGACGAAAAAATAGAATAATTCGGGATTTATTTCTCAGTTTACTCTGAGAAAAAAATAAATGTTTGGTAATGTAATCACAACAAAAATTCAAAGTTAGCAACACAGTATCATAGTATAATTTATTTATTGATCACATTGTATGTTTACCATAGAGAATATTCACTCAAAGATTTATTTGAAATAGACTTAGCTTCTCATCTGTTGTCCTTGTAACTGTAAGAAACAGAATCCCGATACTATTGCTCAGAAACACTGCCTCTCCCATGATTTTTGCTGAATAAGTTGTGTATTTACACAAACCTGCTACACTATCACCATGTTCCTGGAAAAGGAACATGAATAGTAAAGCGTAACAAAGCAATGCAATTACATATAGACTTTTGTTTGCAAATTTTTTGTTGTTTTGTTTTGTTTTGATATAGTGCCTTGTCCTGTATCCTAGGATAGTTTGGAAATACTATAGCTCAGCCTGGCCTTCAACTAACAAATAGCCTTCTTCCTGCTTTAGTCTCTCAAGTACACAGAACATAGGCATAACTCACACCCTAAATTCAGGTATAGACTTTTAAACATTTTCTTAATTAGTGGTATTGCTTGGCTGATGGAAAAGCAGGTTTTCCATTGATACAATGATATACTGATATAAGCAGTATCTCCTTTCTAGCCATAATTTAAAATTTGCTTTCTTTTGTGTGATTCTAGAGTGTTCTTCAAAAACAGATATTAAACAGTTTTGTGTTAAACATGATTATGTGCCATTACTAAATGTTATCTTGTGAGACACACTTAAAGGTCAAAAAGCCTCATTATGTCTATGGTGCTACATGCATGAAATATTAGATTAACTTTGATTGGAAGTAAAACTGTTTTTACATAAACTAATGGAAGAGACCTCATTTTTCACACCTTGCCCAATGATTTAATTCTCCTTCTTCATTCATAAAACCTTGATTGCATTTATTCTTTGTAAATGAATAAAGCAGTTTAATTTCCAGCCAGAGTTAGTAATCTACTTAGGAAGTGTCAATTGGGCTATAGGCAGAAGGTTGGTGTTTCTTGGAAGATTTCTCAAAAGAAGAAAGACATTCCTGGACATGCCTTTTTCTCTGAAAATTGACAATAATGGATTGACTTCTCTAAATCTCTACTGAGCTTTGAACAAAGACATACGTATTTTTCTGCTACATGCCCTAAAAGGCAGAAGTTTCATAAAGCAAACATACAAACCTCAGGAGAAAGAGGAAAAAGTGTTTTCTGTTAGCCAGTGACTATCTAATCTCCATTCAACCCACAGATTTCCAGCTCAGCACTAACAGTTTGCTATATGCCAATGGTTTATAGAAATTACTAGCCTTTTTTCCTTGAGAAACTTTTCAGCTTTTGCCTTTTAAAGTATCATTGCTTGTGAACTGGGAGACTGTCTTCACAGAAGTACATAATAGTGACTCTTCAATGCTTTAAATGAATGGCTCTGGGTTATTCTTTGATACTTAATCTGCAGAAGAAGCCTGATTGCCTTACATTTGAATGTGTTCTCCCTTTTCCTGTACTCAGTGTCTCTGTATCTTTATTTTGCCTTTATCTGTGGAAAGCAGGAGAGAACTGAGAAAGTTTAGTACTAAATACAACTAGAAGAGACTTTTTTTTTTGTTTTTTTCGAGACAGGGTTTCTCTGTATAGCCCTGGCTGTCCTGGAACTCACTTTGTAGACCAGGCTGGCCTCGAACTCAGAAATCCGCCCACCTCTGCCTCCTAGAAGAGACTTTATGGAAAAGACTATCCAATATTTCTTAAGTAGACATACATCTTAAGTTATACATTATGCTGAGTTTGTAATTATTTTAGATGATTACTTTGGTCCTTTCTCTTCTGAGCAAAAACTAAATTATAACTACTTTTATACTTATGGATTTAATTTTTATATGCAAAGTTTATGACTTTGGATATAGTCCAGCACTTCCTGGAAAATATGTAGGAAACCTATCAAAAATCTATAAGATATAATTCCTGAATTATATTTCAAAGCATGAAAATATATTTAGTTTTGAAGTTTAATAAATTAAATCAAAATTTTCATTACAATCGCTCACATATATCTTTATCATTGCTTTTAAGATTGACATGCTTAATATTTACTACTATAAGTTATTAAAAACAAAATGAAAATTAAATTGTTGCAAGACAAAAGTTTATCAAGAAAAAGTAATTGAAGAGTTAGATTTCTAGATCACTTTACCAAAGAGTCTGTTGATAGTCATACCATTTGATAACTTCAAATAGGTAACAAAGCTATCAAGAATCTTTATGTTTCTGGTTCATATAATGCCCCACTTTGTCAATGTATGAATTTAAGATTTTTTTCAGTAATTACTTTTTTAGAAATTTATATATTCTCTTTACAACTCAATATCAGCGCTTCTCCTCCTAGTAAACCTTCACGAAAGTCCTCGCTCCTTCCACTTTCTCCTCTTTTGAGAAGGGAAAGCCCCCTCTGGGTGTCACTCCCCACTAAAAATCCCCTCCAACCCTGATTAACTCACTGCTAGACTAGGCAAATTCTCTCCAACTGAGGACAGACAAGGAGGTCCATTTAAAGATGTAGGATCTACAAATGTTCAGGCAAAAGGCTCAAGGACAGTCTCTGCTCCAGTTGTTGGGAGACCTACATGAAGACCAAGTTGCTCATCTTTTTTTAAAGCCATTTTTATTAGATATTTTCTTCATTTACATTTCAAATGCTATCTCCAAAGCCCCCTCTACTCTCCCCCCGCCCTCCAATCCACCCACTCCCAATTCATGGCCATGGCATTCCCCTGTACTGGGGCATATGATCTTCCCAAGACCAAGGGTCTCTCCTCCCATTGATGGCTTACTAGTCCATCCTCTGCTACATATGCAACTAGAGACACGAGCTCTGGGGGTNCTGGTTAGTTCATATTGTTGTTCCTCCTATAGGGTTGCAGACCCCTTTAGCTCCTTGGGTACATTCTCTAGCTCCTTCATTAGGGGCCCTGTGTTCCATCCAATAG
>NC_034613.1:67852918-67871084 GCF_900095145.1 Mus pahari | reverse complement strand
ACCTGTCTGTTGCTATACCAGTACCATGCAGTTTTTATCACAACTGCTCTGCACTACAGCTTTAGGTCAGGCATGGTGATTCCACCAGAGGTTCTTTTATCATTGAGAATAGTTTTTGCTATCCTAGGTTTTTTGTTATTCCAGATGAATCTACAAATTGCCCTTTCTAATTTGTTGAAGAATTGAGTTGGAATTTTGATGGGTCCATGCTGGCTCTGTAGTTGGTGATTTAGTCTCTGGGGCCAACCAAAAGTCCAGGTTAGCTGACTTTGTTGCTCTTCCTGTGGAATTCCCATCCTATTTGAGTCACTTAATCCTTCTCCAAACTCTTCCATAAGATTTCCTAAGCTCCATCTAATGATTGTGTGTGAGTCTCTGCATCTCTTTCCAATGGCTGCTGGGTGGAGCCTCTCAGAGGACAGTTATGCTTGTTTCCTGTCCATAAGCATAACAGTGTGTCATTAAGTGTCAAGGATTGGTTCTTGCCCATGGGATGGGTTTCAATTTGGGGCAGTCATTGATTGAGTGACATAACCGTGACCCAAAAAGTTCATGCATGGTATGTACTCACTTATAAATGGATATGAGCCATAAAGTACAGGATAGCCATCCTATAGTGGTTAAAGAAGCCAAATAACAAGGCAAGCCCATGTGAGGATGGTTGACTCTTTCTCGTACACAAAACAAAATAGATATTAGAGATCGATGAAAGGAAGGAACTGGGTAGAAGAATGGATAAAGAAGAGGGCAGGGGGCTGGAACATATATAAGGAGAAAAGGGGAGAGAGAAGGAAGATAGGTGGTGGTGGGAAATTTCTAGGACATGCCAGAGACTTGGAAGGGGGGGGTGTGGCTCCATAGGCTCTGTGGAAAATACTAGCTGAGAATCCTAGAAGTATTGGATATAGATCCTGATGTGGCCACTTCCTGTAGCCAGGCACTAGTCTCAGTGGAGGGATAAGGACACCAACCATCCCAGAAAATCTTCGACCCAAAATTTGTCCTCTACAAGGTGTTCAAGGACAGAGATAAAACAGAAGCTAAGATTTATTATTTTTTAAATATAATTGAGAAAGCAAGGTTTTAAATTCCCTAGCCCTGTATAATATGAACATTTAATAAGGGAAATTAAAGATAAAAAATTGAATCTGTTTTCATACCTACTCCAACAGCTGCCATAGACATCAAACTTTGCATATAGTGTATGAATTCCTGAAAATATTGGATTGAATATAATTTGCTTCAGGAAATTAAAATATACTTGTCTCATATATTATACTGTAAAATACATTAGAATTATAAAGTAATTTTGGCTTTAAAGTCTTTGCTCTTATAGTCAAAATTTATATATTCTTTTTAAGTCATAAGCATTCACTTTTAAAATGAGATAAATACACTTAAATTTTAATATCATTAGGTGCAAACTTATTCAGTTTTCATGTATATGACTTAATAACATATTTTAATAAAAACATCAATAATATAAATTATCAGCTAAATAAACTAAAACCAGTATGTAAATTTGAAGTAAATGTATACAGTATAAATAATATCTAATTAAGGGTGTATAAACTGCAAATTTGGCAATGGTTCATATATGTGATAAATGCCAATTATCATTAATTTTATGGTGACAATATAAATGTTCAGAATTCTATAAAAATCATATAAGTAATTGGAAATAAGCTATTATTTATAATTATACCAGGTCAAAGAGCATATGAACAGAAATTGTGCCTCAATTATATGTCAATGAATTGCAGTGTAAAAGAGATTTCTTTTTGTATCTAAAAAAAATGCTTGTGTCTAAGGTGAATCTCATATTGCCAAGCTCATCTTGAAAGTCTGAACCAATTTTTGTAGAACAGGCTTTAGAAAATAATTGTTTGAGTCAAATATTCCAATACAGACTCATGAGAAAATTGTAAGGAAAATGTGAACCTCAACAAGAATATATGTAAAAGCTCTTAATCCAGGTGAGAAATAATTTTGAAAATATACCAGATTGGCATTATTACTAAGGCTCCTCAAAAGGGAGGTTGGGAGATGGTCTGGGAGGAGAGTAGGGAGGAGAAAGTACAGTTGGGATGTAAAACATGAGAGAAGACTAAAGTAAAAAAGAAAAAAATCCAAAGGTAAGTTATGTATCATGAAAATAACTTTTCTTGACATGGTCACTCTGCCAAAAGGAAACATCTTACAGTAAGATGAAAGGACAGCTTTCTCCAACCAAAACTTTCATATTGACTTTAGTGCTCTCAGTCTATTATGAGAAATAAAAGGGGAAAATAAACAAAAGTAATGGGAAGCAATAGCATATATATATATATTACAAGTTACCCATGGCTGTGTTATTGATAAATTTATGCATTTTCTTGTAAACCTTATATATTTGGCATAATTAACTATACAGGCAGATAATATAATAACTACACTTAATTAGCTATACTGGCAAACATATATAATGTTTACATAGTTATACTGGCAAATGTGTAATATTTATGTAATGTAATGGTAATTACATTTCATTAGTTATACTGACAAACATATAATGAGTATGTAGTAAAACATTTGAAAAGATCTTTCAAAACAGGCAAGTTCATTTTGTTAATTCTTTAAGCTGAGATTTTAAATAAATATTTCCATGGTTCAATATTTTTCTTCGTCAAATACAAATAATCAGTGTAGAAACCATACCCAAGCATCACACATGTTAAGAATTTTTCATGTGAGGTCCCATATCCTTGGGAACTTTTAAAGCATATTATTTCAGGGTACTATAGATATAGCATAACAGTTGTGGTTACTTGTTGTTCTCACAAGTACCAGAGTTTAGTTCCCAGAATTCACATCTGTATACTTAGTCAACTCCAACAGATTCCAACATCCTCTTCAGTCTTCTTTGGGCACCTTCATGCAGGAGCATACACTTATGCTCATAAACACACATAAAGATCTTTAAATCCTAAAATATATTGTAAGTCAGGCCACTCATAATTATCACTAGATTTTTCAATTAATATTTCAAATAATACCACTCTTTCTACATATTGCAAATATTTTCCTTTTGGAAAATTATTAGTATGATTATGTCTAACATGTGGTTCAATGAAGATGTTCTTGAATATTCTTCATTGTACTTTGCCCAAGATTTGAGGTAAATGTGTTAATGTATGATCAATAGTCATAGTTTTATTTATTTTTTTTATAAATATGGTCTATCTATGTAGTCCTGGCCATCCTGGAACTCTCTATATATATACCAGGCTGGCCTCAAACTTATAGAGATCTGTTTGCCTCTGTTTCCCAAATGCTGCCCAAATGCTGAAATTAAAGATAAGACAATAAATAAAACTTGAGAAAAACAATACAACATGCAAGTCCACTATGTCAATTCTTATATTAAGATTGAAGTAATTTATGTGTAGAGAATACCATAACACAGACAAGGTTACACAGGTAATTAGTACAAAGAAGTTGTTAGAGTTTTCTTGCCAATTAAGTATTTGTATTCATCCCTTCTGAGACTTTAATAATTTATTTTCTGGCGAAGTTATGTGAATACTTGCTTTTTCAAACTGAAATTAACTAAATACATACAGTAAAAATAACTTTGGTATTTTGCATGATATTTCTGAAAAGTATATTAATATTCAAAATTTAGCACGTGCCCCTGAATATGAAATACATAACAAAAAGGATCTTGTTTGGGGAACTGTAAAGATAGATCACAATGGTACATTTGTTCTATATGTCAAAGAATTTCACTTCTCTGATTTCAAGGATAGACATGTAGCCTAAGGGTCTTTTCCTGTACTTGGCAACAGAATTTTACTGCATCTAAATTATTTTCCTGCCATGATTTCATTCCAAGAAAAGAATTGGATAGCAGAAGAATTGCATTACATCTAAATTATTTCTTTAATCCTATTAAAATAAAATTCATTTCCATTTATGTTATATTGTAACTATGGAGAAGGAGTAAGTGTTTTCTCTCCTGTCCATCCAAAAGCATCATAAACTACAATACTTATAAAAGGAGACACAAGATAAATTCTGAGAAAATGTTCAGTGAGTAAATGTGCTTCCTGTCAGGCCTAACTACCTCAATTTAATCTCTGGAACCCACCCACACATGGTAGAAGAAGGGTACCTGTTACAGCAAGTTGTCCTCTGACATCCATTCATGCATTATGGAATGCACACACATGAACATAGATACACTGAAATAAATAGATATTGAAAAGAATGTAATGAGGAAAAAACCATTTTATATGAGCATAATTTTACATGATACTACAACATTCAGAATGAAAACCTAAAGACAAAGGGTAAACTACCTATTATTTGATTAGATTTCTTCAGTTATTGGTCATCATGCTTTGAGAAACTTATACAAAAATATTTGATCTCATAGTAGAAAACTGAGGCCTAGATTCTTCAAGGTCCTTGAGTTCAGATTTTTCGTGGCCTCTCTGTGCCTTATTTTTATCTTCCAATATAAGGCTTAGCTTTTTTTTTTTTTTATTAGAGGTTTCCTGGTACACAATCAAATGAGCTATATAAGAAGAGTTCTTTAAGGTATGGTCTTACATTGAAATGTAAAAAAATGAGGAAATTATTTTAGGTTTTGATGGATGCCGTTGTGGGAAAAATTGGCTTTAATTCATAGGTATTATCAGGAGGACAGTATTCTGGTTCCTACCATGGGGATAGTATCCTGGTTTAATAGTTTTCCTTAATAGAGAATCAGGGGCTGGGAGATAGAAGGTAAGAGAACCCCAGAGTGAAACTGGTCCAGAGCCTGGTTTTGATACCTTCATTTCAAAGCATTATTTTGTAATTCTCAATATTATGAAATAAGCAAGCAAATATATTTGAAATAAAAGCTCTGGATTCACTGTTAAGGAAAATGGTATGTATATTCTATGTCAAGATATTAAATAGAATGCAATAAATTAAATAGAGTACAATAAAATTGATTTAAGAATGATTTACTTTTAAATGCTACCCAATGTCTAAGACATATTCAATATTTTACTACAGAGAAAATATTTTGTCAGTTTGTATCAAGATTTGATATTTGCTTGAAATGAGCCTATAGACTCAAGCTCAGGATTCACTCCACTACTCCCAAGACACTGGAAGTTATGATTGTGTAATCATGTAATTTAATTGCTCATGAACACTATATCTTAGAGAATAAAAATCAACTACAGAGTGAAAATAGGAATGTCAAGAAAAAATTTAGAACACCCAAGAAAGTATTTTCTTGCTTTTTCAAGCCTGTGCTTTGATGAGTTGATCCTTTTGGCCTCAACTCTAATTATTGTTCAATATAGTCTGATATGAGAATTGACTAACATGTTACCTTTATAGCAAAATATGTTCTCTACTCCCTAGAAATTCATAGCCAAATAGGTAGTATTCTATAAGCAAATGTTATTAAAATATTTTTTAATTTCAGAAGCAACTGAACTGAATACAGTTGTGAATCTAAATTAATGAGATTCTAGGAAGCTTCATTCTGTACAATTAGACTGCCTGTGAACAGTATTATAAACAAATATGAGAGAATAATAATGAAGCTAGAATATCTAGGTTATTTATACTTAGTGTTTTTTTCTTTCTTTTTAAATTTATATCCCTTTACATTTTATCTACAATATACAAACCCTTTTCACATAATTCATTTAAAAATAAATTACTCACTTAAAATTGTGAATCTTTTACTCCTCCTAACAGCTGGATTTGAAGTCCATTGTTTATTGGTAGCTATTTACACATTTGTTACAAGGGCATTCAGATACACAATTTTTCTTGGTAGACATGATGCAAACTCCCAGTTATATATCATTGGTCTTAACAAGTGTTACCCTTGTCTTTTGTGTCAGAACCTATCTTTTCACAAGAACAATGGGTAATTGACTTATCCATGAAAATTTGGGAAGGTCTGCTTTGAAAGAATGAACATGTGTTATTAAAATGGCTCTCTTAAGTGTTTTGTAAGTGACAAAGGGCTTAGTACCTTATTTATATTATCTAATGTAGTCTTCATAGCATTCTTACCATCATTTCAATACTTTACATATAGGAGCATTTAAAGTGTTTTTATAAGAGAAGTATAAAATGTATAATTATGGGGAGAAAACTACAATAAACCCAACCCTTAACATTTATCCCAGTTTCACTAATACATGATCCAACACTTGCATGGTAATCTCTAAATCAATTACAGTTAGCATGATTTTACTCTGAAATATTTAAGTATTCTAAATTATTTATGATATTTAAGTCTATTTAAATATCTTGGCAGGGTTATTCATTTTGATATGAGGTGTCCCAGCTATTTACTTTTTAACTTGTTCTTTGTAATATTCTTCCCCCTCCCCCCTCTCCCTCCTTCCCTTTTTAAAGTCATTTTCATTACTGTTTCTCAAAACATATTGTTATATTTAAAAATGAGTGAAGAAAGTATATCTTGTAAAATATCTATTTTCTATGATGAATGCAAAGAAAACTAATGTGCTAATTATTGCATTAGTTGCATCTGGTAAACTATGTTGTATATTAGATTTTGTTTGCTGATATCTGTATCAACGTATGAGTTCACAAAAAGCTAAAGAAATTTTAGTGTGTTTTTGTTTATCTATTGGTATTTGTGAATGATATTTGATCTTTTACTATTTCATTAGATTTAACATACATTTGAACAAGATATGTTATTCCACATGCTTGGCCCAGTTATCTATGATGTATAATTTTAGGAAAACATTATAAACAAAAGGAAGTTCATTTTCTATAGATAATTTTCATTAATGCACGATCCCTTCCTCTTTCTCCTCTATGTTCCTTCTGCTCTCACCACCCCCTCTCTCTCCACACACAGACACACACAGACACAGGCACACAGATACACAGACACAGTCTCATGGTATATGATAGATGTGAAGAAGCATAGGAAAAAGTAGATCAATATTATTCATCAATAATATGTTTCTACAAGGTAATTACTTCAACAATGAAGCAATGGATCATGGTAGCTTGTTCCTCTCTCAATAAATTTTGACCTCATGGGTGCTCTGAAGCATCTAAGTGTTCACTTCTGCTAGGTAAATAAAACATCTTTCTGACCAAAAAAAAAAAAAAAAAAAAAAACCAATTGCTTGGTGAATTTCTCCCCTAAATATGAAGACTTGATAAACACTGTTCTCTTCAGACTTCACTTTGGCTATTGCCACTCACTATGATGCTATCAGAGATTAGCATGGTTTTGGAGACATTCCTCTTTGATTTTGACCTGGATCTTAATTGGTGTGGTGCTTATTCTAGAGCTCCTGCTGTTTCATTGTTCCCATTATCATTATTAACAAGAAGTTGTAAGCCAGATTTAATATGTATATTGATGCACTGGCACTATTAAATAAATGTTATAAGATTTAAACAATGTAAAGAAAATAATTGCTCATTCAAAATTAGCATTCTCTTTTTATTTTAGTTTCCTTAAATAATTCTAGAAGTAGGAGAGTGCCAAATTCTGTTTGTTTTATCGATACGTTCATACATGCATTATCTCTGTTATTTTAAACCCACTGAGGCCACTTATTGCTACCTATATGTGTAGGTGTAAGAACATCCACTAGTGCCCGGTTCTACTCACAGGGGCCTCATTTCTGAGGAGAACTGACTCTGCCTCCCAAAGTAGCTATCAATTGTCAAGTCCTCCTCAGCTATGAAAGACAATGAAAACATCTAATTGTTATACTTATAGGACTTGGAATGATGACATCAATAGATATATAAAATGTCACTTCGGCCTAAGAACAGTAGAGAAATAGGAAGGACTGTGCACTAGGAGTCTACATAGTACTGACATATTGCTGTATGGGCAGGGATCAGGGATGTTGTGGTGCACATCACACCACATAAATTCTGGTGACATTTCACTTAGAATGTCACAGAATTTATTTCATGGCACCCATATGAACAGTCTGCTTTACATATTGTATCCTATAGGGTTTCCCAGATACTTACTGGATATGAATGGGAATTTTTCTAAAAACAAAGATGAGAGTTCACAATAAAATACAGTGGTCCAACTCCTTCATTGTAACATAGCACACACATATGCATGCGCGCGCATGTGCGCGCATGCGCGCGCGCGCGCGCGCACACACACACACACACACACACACACACATAATGTTGAGAGAAAGAAATTATATTATGCCTCAGGAGATGTTTCTGAGTGTGACAGACCTCTACCATTTATTAGAAGTTGCTACAAAAATGTGTATATCTGCATATGCATTTGATAAATGAATATGTAAGAAGTAAAGTGAATCTTTACTATGCTATTTTCAAAATTCTACTTTGAGGAATGAGGAACAATTTCTCATCATTCATCTACAGTTTTAAGTCATAATTTCAGAAAGTAAGGGCACATATTTGTGTCACATTTTATATGAAAGAATTTTCTGCAAATGAGGCATGGGATCATTCATAGAAACAGCTGAGCCTTATTCAGCACTTGTTTGTTCTGAGTAGAAGAGACACTATATGATGTATTTTTAAATTGTTTATTGAGATTATAAAAGAGTTATATTGCTTCCTCAGTCCCTTTCCTCCATCCTTTCAAACCATCCCCCCATATACCCATATACCCCACCTTGCTCTTTTTTCTCATGGCCTCCTTTTTTATTATTATTAATTATTGTTCCATACATATTTATATAGTTTATATTCATATATTATTGTTACTTTATTAAATATAACTTCATCAATAAGTATGATATTACTATATTATGACTTCAGGCCTGACCATTGGGTATTAGATAACCATTTGGTGTGCTCTTTCCTGGACAAGACTATGTCTGCTTTCAGCACTCTGTAGTTGTCTGTAGTACTACTCTTTGGGTATGGTTGAGACCTCACAGGCTTTCCCCCATCCACTTTGGCATGCCTATTGTTGTCCTTCTGAAGCTCCTGTTAAGGCAGTCATGTTGATGAGACTTTATGGATATAAATTGTGAAACTAATGGGAAATACAGTCTCACAGCAAATCCTCTGTTCCTTTGGCTCTTGTAATCTTTATCCCTCCCTTTCTTCTGCAATTATCTAAATGCCTTAGGAGTGAGATTTGTATATAGACCTATCCACTGGGCCCGGGCATCACATCTATGCATTTTGATTGACTGTGGTTTTCAATAATGGTCTCTGTACATTGCACAGAGAAATTTCCTTGATGAGGGATTAAGACTATATTATAAGGGCTATAAAGACAAACATTTTGAAAGTAATTAATTGAATGACTCTGTGGCTAGAGCTCAGGACCTTGAGTATACCAGGTAAGTGCTCAACCTGGCATCTTGGCTCTCCTGTGAGGAGGCCATCCACACACATGGGTATGTCTAATTCTTTCCAAGTGCCTATTCCCTTTTCCCCTTGGTCTTCTTGCATATTTGAGAAGCCCATAGGGACGCTCTTATCTGCTTTTACTCTTTGCTTAAGTGCTGTTCTTTCTATTTTTAACTCTGCTTCATATTGTCAGTTCTGAAAATCCCCCCCTCTGTCAAAACCATGAATCCTAGTTTGGCTTTAGTGAGAGAACTGAGACAGGCTGACTCGTGACAGGCTTTAAACTGGCAGTTCTGGAGACTAGGCTGAGATCTTTGTTTCCCACAACTATACAATTCCAGGCAATTCAGTCACTGGAAGAACTCCAGGCTCAAGCAGCCAATCAGAAACTGCCCAGCTATCAGAAGCTTCCCTGCCACTTGGCCTGAGGCAAGGGCTGTGAGTCAGCAAGTTTCCAGGCTTTCCCCAGCAACAGATTCCAGCACCCAAATCCCCGAAATGACTCTGGAATGTCCCAAAAGCACTAGCCAATCCCAAATCCCTAGGAATTAAGCCAACCGATTAATATAAATGCCCTTCCTGGAGTTCCCCTTATGTGCTTTAAATTGGGCCTGTTAGCTAACCTAGACATCTGCATCTTGGTAAATGGTAGACCCCTAAATGTTGGACCTTTGCAGAATAAAATGTTCTCTGCTTTTTCATACTAAAAAAAGAAAAAGTAATTAATGATTATGCAGGATTAGTAAAATGGCGGTTGTAGGTTCTTCTCTAAGGACTACACTATGCCTACATAATTGTCTAGGTTTTCAGTACTAGGAAAATCTTCTGTCTCATTGAATGGTTATTGAATCCAATTAGAGAGCTATTGATTACTGCCGTGATATGTAAGTCACTAATGCACAATTATGGTTATCATGCCATGCTGGTCATTATTGTGATTCATAGGCATTATATCTGGGAAGGACTATTGGTTACTTCTGTTCTTTGGAAGCATGCATAGTGCCTTTTGATACCATGAAAACTGGTCCTTAGCCCAGAGTCCTTGAAGGTCTCTGAAGTACATAGTGTCCTCAGATATAGGTTTTAGTACAGAGTCGTTGTGACACTCACCTCTATATACCCTCTCCAACTGGCTCAATCTTGCCTAGGTCCCTTATCTAGTGCTCTCACTTAGTCTGGGCAGATTTGCCTATACTGCAAACAACCTATAGGTTTCTGCTATAACCCACACTGCCAGCCCCTTAACCCACAGAACACTCTCAAGATATTTGCAAGCTCTCCACCCAAGTAGAATACCCCTACAATCCAGGCTTGGACCAGGATGAATATCCTGCACAGAAACCCAATACCCTCTTTAGACCTGACTTCATTCTTCCTAAGACATTTCAATCCCCTAAACCCAACCCACCTGCACATTCTCTTTTATGCTCCAACCTGCTCTGCCTATATCAGGCATATAAATAATGAAGTCCACACGCCCAGATCTATTGTGAAAATACAAACAATATGAAAAAATCAAGACAGTAGCTTCATGTAAAACATACTGTATCTCATATAGAAATGTTTGCCAATGAGAATTACCTAAATGAACTTAGGAACCAGTATTTAAAAGTAAAATCATAAACTTTTTCACAGAATTAAAGGAGGCTAAAAAGGATGCAAAATAACATCTTAAGGAAAAAGAACGAAAGGAAAATAAATGCCTGAGTGGTCAGGAAAACATAATCATAAGGCTGATAGAAATTATCAAGACAATCCAGAACTTGTAAATGGAATCTAATAAAGATAAACACTGAAGAAAACTCAAGCTGAGATAAAGATGTGATTAAAAAAAACAGTAACAAAATTAGAAAACTAGAAAAGCCTTACAAATAGAACAAAGAGAGTAGAAAGGGGACTATCAGGACTCAAAGATATAGTAGAGGATTTAGACTAAATAAGCTAGCAATGAGAGTGTGTAAAGAAACACAAGAAAGAAATATACAGGGAATGTGGAACACTATGTATGAACAAATGAAATCTTTGAATTATAGGCATAGATGAGGAACAAAAATCTCAAGTTAATAGCAAAGACCAGGTTCTTCGAAAAGATCATAGGAAAAAAAAACCAAAAAAACCACTTCTCCAAAATAGGTACACAAAAGCACCCAGAACACAAAAAGGCTAGATCAGAAAAGAAAATCCACATAGCACATCATAATTAAAATACAAAGTATACTAAAAACGAATAAAGTATTTTGAAAGCTTCAAGAGAAAAATCCACAAGTCAAATATAAATGACAACCCATAAGAATAACAGTTAATAACTCAATGGAATCTTTGAAAGCCACAAGAGTCTGGAGTAATGCATTCCAAGTCTTAAAAGACTATGAAAGACAACCTAGACTAATACAACAATGCCATAGTTGAAGGAGAACGAAAAACTTTCTGCAACATAAATAGCATAAAAAATGTATATCAGAAAAACTAAAGAAAATGTAGGAAGCAATATTTCAGGCTAAATTAAGGAATGAGCATATCCAAGAGACTGTGGGAAGAAACAAAAAGTCATAATCACTAAACGACAAAAGGACCACTAAGAACACAAATGACATAAACAATCAACAATATGCTGTCTGCAATTAATACACATATCAATAATAATTTTAAAACGTAATCACTTCAATTTTAAAATAGACAAGCTGACTGAGTAGATGAAAAATGGAAAATCTATCCATCTACAATATATATTTATATGTTAGTTTTAAAGATGTGTCCTGTATTTTTAAAAGAACATATTTAAGCATTGTCTCACTGAGATACAGAATACCCCTCTCCTATCTCTGTGTAACAAAAGATCCTAAAACTGATTGCTAAGAGAACATTTTCTCATTTTCCATATCTAAAAATTGGTTAAACTTTACCTTGAACAACAGTGATTCAGCACCAACCTTGAAACTGAGGTGGGAAACATCAGAGAACAAGAAGTCCACAGCAAATGTTCCAAGCCAGTGTAGAAGATGGTATTTGAATATTCAAGAGATAAGTTCAGAAGAAAGTGCTTGGGAACTGCTGAGTCTGGACTTTCTCTTTGAATATGAAATGGACATTTGAAATTCTAATCAGTATCAGACTTTTCTCAGAGTCATTTCTATCTCTGAGTCTTGTGATGTGTTTTGTAAGTAAGTCACCTAAACATTCACCTCTATGATCTCTGACTCTGTGACTGTGCAAAATGCCATAAATCTGAAGGAAAACAATAATTTTAAATTATTGAGTTCGACTTGGGCTATAATAACTGCCTCTAATAAGAAAGGTTGTTCATTTTTTTAGGCTTTAAAACTGACTATCTTCATGGATACTCAACAGAAAAAATACTGAACAATAGAGTGATTCCTATAATATTCCCATTCCCTGTATGTAACCATAGTTACATTGAACTTTCCATTAAAAAGTTTACATATACTGATATTATAGTAAATGATATACTTTTCACTGCTATTTATAGCATTATGTTGAGTAATTCCTAAGTGATGAAAATATTATGGATATGTAAGTGTTATGTGCCTTTTGTTACTGGGAATTTAATGTAAAAACATTCTCCTACTCTGTTAAAAGAAATCATAGACAGCAAAAGAACACACACTCATCAACATGCCTGAAGACAGAGATGAATCACAATTTTCTCCTTGGAGGCAAGTTCAAGATGGTAAGGTATTTTACAAACAGTAGCTTGAATTATCACAGTACATTTAATATAGCAGTATATTTAATATGCAGCCTTTCTTTTCAACCAATTGTATTCTTACATGATTTTTCATAAATCACGTAATTTATACTTTAATGACAGGTAACAGCCTATCATAGGTTTCTGGTGAATATACACAAATTGATTTTTTTATATATAGTTTTGTAGGGTAAATTTAAATCTTTATATAATTTTAACCAATTTACATTTTTCATTGTTATTTTACAGTTTCTAAGACATACATGGCAGAAAGTCACCCTGAACACACAGAAATGCATCAGTTTAGAGAATGTACACTATAAGAAGTGTACATTATATCATCTCAAAAAAGTTCTCGTATCGTGTAAGCTTGGCCCATAACACGACTAGGTAGGTTTTCCCTGAGGAAAAATTACACAAATATTATATACAGGCCTGCAAAGATGCACAAACCCTTTTGTAATCTTACTTTTACTTAAATTATGTAAAGTATTTTCATGCCTGTCTGCATGTCAACTCTAGGAGGCTTCTGATACTGTGTAGTATTAGGCAAAACCTGAAGGCACTGTTTTTAAGGCTGTATGGAATACTAACCCGCACACTAAAAAGTCATATCCTTTTGAAATAACCCAACTTGAAATGAGGTACAGTGTGTACTTTCAAATCAGTAACCTTTGGGCTCTTGGTCCATTCAGCAAGAGAGTTTGTGTTAAAACAGCCTCACAAAAGCCCAATGTTGCTGAAGGTGAGGTATGTTTTTCTCTTGTTATAAGCTTAGATACATATAAATCAATGGGGACATCCCATGTATTATTTTGCATCTCATTCTCATTTATTGATTTAGTTTTCAGCTCTAGACCTCGTGTATTTGGAGAGTATTGGAATACATACAAACTCTCATAACACTTGTTTTAATCACTTAGGAATATAAAATGATTTTTAACCTAGTCATGTTTGAAAAGCAAGGCAACTTTAGTCATGCAGGATGAATATATTCTAAATAGGATCAACATGATATTTGTTATTAATATGCTATTTTACAGAGGTACATATCAACTTCAAAATTATTATGACAGAATTTTATAATGTGCTTTTATAATAAAAGTGTTTTGATTTGTGTTAAAAATACACAACATGGCCGGGCAGTGGTGGCGCATGCCTGTAATCCCAGCACTTGGGAGGCAGAGGCAGGTGGATTTCTGAGTCTGAGGCCAGCCTGGTCTATAGAGTGAGTTCCAGGACAGCCAGGACTTCACAGAGAAACCCTGTCTCAAACAACAACAACAAAAACAAAAACAAAAACAAAAACAAACCCACAACATACATGCTTGATGTTCCTTCATCGAAGTAGTTGCAAACAAGTAATACAGACTGTGGTCCACTGACAACTATCTTTTGTCAGATCCCACAGATTTCTGTCTCCACTGCAATCCATTTCTGAATGGAGGTTACATTTTATTATGTAGCCTTAATCCCTTCCTGAAAGCAGTGGAGATTAGAGGACACACTTCAGTGTTTCGGTAAATCTCCTCCCAAATAAGCCCCAGCAAATTAAAACACAACACAGTTAATATGAATACATGCTGTGCGCCTAGACTGGGCAGATCTCCCGCTATACTACCATCTTCTCCGTCTATGAGACGCCTTAGAACTTGCAGTTTCTCCAGGCCATGTGCTTCTGCTCCACTTTTTTTGTCTTCCTCTTCTTCTGCATCCTCTCCCTCTTCCA
Organism: Mus pahari; assembly: GCF_900095145.1. Taxonomy (NCBI): domain Eukaryota; kingdom Metazoa; phylum Chordata; class Mammalia; order Rodentia; family Muridae; genus Mus; species Mus pahari. The sequence goes on along the minus strand of NC_034613.1, from coordinate 67,856,292 downwards.
TTTTCTTCTTCTTCTGTCTCCCCACCTTCTGCTCCACCTTCCCTTTATCTGCCCATCAAAATTCCAACTCAATTCTTAACAGAGATAGAAAAAGCAATTCTCAACTTCATATGGAATAACAAAAAATCCCAGTATAGTAAAAAGAATTCTCAACAATAAAAGAACTTCTGGGGGAATTACCATCCCTGACCTCCAGCTGTACCACAGAGCAGTGATAAAAACTGCATGGTATTGATACAGAGGCAGACAGAAAAGAATTGAAGACACAACAATAAACCTATCCACCTATGGTAAATTGATCTTTGATAAAGAAGGCAAAACCATAAAGTGGATAAAATAAAGCATCTCTAAGAAATGATGCTGATCTAACTGGAGGTCTGCATGTAGAAACATATAAAATCATCCAGTTTTATTTCCTTGTATAAAGCTCAAGTCCAAGTGGATCAAGGACCTCAACATAAAACCAAATACACTAAATATAATAGAGAAAGTGGGAAATAGACTCAAACACATTGGCACCGTGGAAAATTTCCTGAGGATATCACCAATGACTCAAGCTCTTAAGATCAGCAATTGACAAATGGGACATCATGAAACTTAAAAGCTTCTATAAGGCAAAAGTTACTGTCAATAGGACAAAGTGGCAACCTACAGATTGGGAAAAGAGCTTTACTAACTCTACATTTGATAGAGGTCTAATATACAAAATATATAAAGAACTCAAGGAGTTAGACTCCAGAAAATCAAATAACCCAATTCATAATTCTGAGAGGCCCTCCCAGTACCTGAGCAAGACAGATGCAGATACCCACGGCCAACCCTTGGACTGAGCCCAGAGACTCCAATGGAAGAAGAGTTAGAAGAACTGAAGGAGCTGAAGCGGACTGCAATCCCATAGGAAGAACAACAATATTAACCAACCAGATGCCCCAGAGCTCCCAGAGACTAAGCCACCAACCAAAGAGCATACAGGGGCCAGTTCCTGGCTCCTGCTACATATTTAGTAGAGGACTGCCTTATCTGGAATCAGTGGGAGGGAATGTATTTGGTCCTGAGGAGGCTTGATGTCCCAGAGAAGAGGAATGCTAGAGGGATGAGGTGAGTGGGGGGAGAATCCTCTTAGAGGCAAAGAATAAGGGGGATGGGGTGGGGGGCCATGGAGGGGAAACCAGAAAGAGGAACAACATTTGAAATGTAAATTAATAAACTAATTAATAAAAAATAAAAAGTAAAATAATAAATTAAACATTAAAAGAGTAAGAATTACACCATCATTGGGAAATTTTCATTTATGCTTTTATTAATTAAAGTAGGTATTTCCAAAACAAAGGACCTCATTTTTGACTAAAACTTAATATTTATGTGATCAAAAATATTGAGAGATATGCTTAAAAATTAGATATTTAAAATATTTATCTACAAGTGTACTCATGAAATCAGTTAAATAAAATATCCTCTAGAACTCTTCTTGTAAATACGGTTCCCAAAGCATAACAAGCATTGTTATTTTCATTCTTAAAAGAAGCCCTCAAGATAAGATCTGTTAAAGTTCCATCATATAAAGAATGGGTGGAGTCATTACTTCTTCACCTGAGATTTCTGCTACCTGAGTAGCATCACCATGCCAGCTGTATGTAATTCTACTTCAGCTGCATCTGGTTTCAGGAGATAATAGCTGAGTTACTTAAGGTGTGGAATGGTTACTGAACCATGACTCACTGCAGCGTTAGAAAGTTGCTGCCCATGCTAGGATGAAACCTTTTTGTGGTGCCTGCTTGGGGTCTCATATGCTCCTCTAACACCTAGCCTGATTCAATTACCATACCAAATTTGGGTGTAAAAATCAGTATTTCTTTGGTCTCTAGTGAATGTTGAACCTGGGGTGAGTAGACTTTCTTTGCATTTCCCAAAGAAAAGAAAAGTCCAAATACCAAATTTGGGTAAAATTTAAAGTGATATGGGAAGTGTTTTTAAATAAATAACTTAAAAATATTAATAAAATAGGTGAATAAATTTACATTTTCACATTTGATCTGCTAATTATTTTATTCAGTCTTAATTTTGGTACATAACCCATGATAAGTTATCTTCAATAGTTCTGAACTATCATTCCTTAATTAGCTCCTTATTATTTATATAATAAAGATAAACCCAAAATGTTATAGTACATGAGAAAGCTAATATTAGCTATTGACTACATAGGTTGAGATTGCTCTCCAAAATTTCAGAGTATTACAGCAAAACTGTAAGTGAATAATTCTCACACAATGACTAAAGCCATAGCTTTGTTTCAGGAAGACTGTACTTGATTTATGTAAATGAGATAGTACATGTTAGGTACTCAGTATCTATGCTGAATGGTTCATCCAGAGCCATTACCATTTTTTTAGAGTTCCTATCACAAAGACCTCCATATTTTTGATACTGTCGATATAGAGAATAAGATGTGATGTAACCAAAACATTACTCTTGTATCATTATAGCTATGTTTCCTGATGGTCAAAATGCTCCTTCATGGAAAAAAAAAACCAACAAACAGAAAAAGCATAAACGACAACAAGAAGCTTGAAGCTTCAGGTTCTTTTCAATCTTTAAGAAAATTAAATACAAGGGGACTTTACCATTTGTCATATATGCAAAAAGGCCCCATCTTCATTTTAACAGTATTTGTGTTGTGGTTTTGACCCTTTTGGGTTCTCCAAGATTTGAGAACTAAAGCAAGTCACCTTAACTCACAAATATGCTGCCTTTGGTTTTGTGCTCAGTAGAAGAAATTAATCAAGTAAAGTTTGTGTGTTATTTTTTTTTTTATCCTGAGGAACATATGAAATCAAATGCTATCTTAAGTAACTGAGTTGTATTTTTTTGTTAAAAATATTTGAGTGTTTTAATTATATTTCAATATATAAAATGATGTATTACTTGAATTTTTAGTTTTCTTTGTTCTTTTAACAAAGATATTGGCTCAATCATTTGCTAGCTGTCATAAGTAACAATTAAGCATTGTCCATACCATAATGTAAAAATGAAAATTTTGATTTATAAAGTTTATCTTTTAAAATGCTCATAAATTTAGGAAATGTGTATGTGCGTGTTTGTGTGCATGTGCATGTGTGTTGGAGTAAGAAAGGCAGCAACTAGTTACAAGAAATAAAAATGACATTTCATTCAATGTCTTGGTCTAAACATGATTTTATAGAATTCACTGGAACTTCTACCATGAAGGTGGATTTGTTTTGGTTTGCTTACACACTATAGGGGCACTAAGTTGGGGAGGAAAGGATTTATTTAGTTTACACTTCCACACTGCTGTTCATCACCAAAGGAAGTCAGGACTGGAACTCAATCAGGTCAGGAAGCAGGAGCTGATGCAG
>NC_034613.1:67826761-67852768 GCF_900095145.1 Mus pahari | reverse complement strand
CCAGGAGCTGGTTCTTTGAGAAAATCAACAAGATAGATAAGCCCTTAGCCAGACTCACTAGAGGGCACAGGGACAGTATCCTAATTAACAAAATCAGAAATGAAAAGGGATACATAACAACAGACCCTGAGGAAATCCAAAACATCATCAGTTCCTACTACAAAAGGCTATACTCAGCTTCCTTTCTTATAAAACCCAAGACTACCAGCCCAGGGATGGTACCACCCACAATGGGCCCTCCTCCCTTGATCACCAATTGAGAAAATGCCTTACATCTGGATCTCATGGAGGTGCTTCCTCAACTGAAGCTCCTTTCTTTGTGATAACTCCAACCTGTGTCAAGTTTACACACAAAACCAGCCAGTACAGGTACCCAAAAGCCTGTAGAAGATGGAGAATAGTAGCTAGGCTAAGCTGGCCCATAGGAATTTTCTAGTATTATCTTTGTCTTTCCTTTTCACCTTCTACAATCATTGCTACTACAGTATTTTTATTCTATAATGATGGTGATGATAATGTTATGAATCAGTTAATAAACAATTGGTCACTTACTAGGATTATTCTTGGTATATATTTACTTTTCATTCTACTTGGTTTATAAATTTTTTTCATACAAACATATAAAATATTATGTCCATGTTCCCCCAGTTAATGTAATTTTTGGCTCATCAAATTCCTTGGCATGAATGTACATTAAGCAGAAATATTTTTTCATTTAAATAAATTTTATGTTTCATGTACAATGAGATCAGATCTTGAAGTAACTGTGTATGTATATAATTTTCTATTGTTTCCATAACAAAATAGCATAAACTTAATGACTTAAGACAAATCTCATGCATTATTTCACAGATCTCTAAGTTTACATTACAGCATGAATGTGTTGAGTTTTTACCAGGTTCCACAAGATGTTAGGTTGAAAACTAAGCCTGGCTAGAGCATAATTCCTAACTAGAATATAGAAGCAAACCTTGGAAACTGGTGGCCATAGTGGCTCCTGCCTGTGAGGACAGGGTAGCTGAAGGAGACTGCCAGTAGTTTGATGTCAGAGACCCAGTCTCAAACAACTAAAATAACAAAAGAAACTAAAATGTGTTTGCTGAGATCAAGGGATTTTTCTCATGTCTTTATCTGTATGATCAGCATTACATTACAATTTTTGAACAAGTCTCAAATACTACCCCTGTAACAGAAACACCTACTCTCTTCTTCACACCAATGCTTATTATGTAACAAAGATCAATTATGTTCTATATTTCTTTCATTCTATCCTCTTGAGACTGTTATAAAACATGGACTCATAAGAGTGTAGGAACTTTTGAAAACGTGTTTGGTTTAACTCAAAAGGATGGCCTTGAGCTCCATACACATTGGTTGCATATCAAGACGAATTTGTCTCTTCTTATCCCATGGTATGAATGTCCCAGATTTTACTGAAACATTTGTCTGCATGTACCAATATTTTGTCTCTTCTTATCTCATGGCATGAATGCCCTAAAGTTTGTTAAAACATTTATCCATTGTTGACATATCTTGCTTGTTTCTACTTGGGGATTTCTACAAACTACATGGCGATGAACAATTATGTAGAGGGTTTTTTGTATTTTGTTTGTTTTTGTTTGTTTTTTGTTTTGTTTTGTTTTGTTTTGTTTTGGTAGACATAAGGGCTCATTTTCTGGGCTAAGTATACAGAACTGCAACTGCTAAGCTGCTTGGTGAGTTGAAGGTTGAAATTTGTTTTGCCATTTTCCAATTTTGATATATTTTATAGTTACTGAACAATATTATATTTCTGACATTTATGGTAATCTAATTTCTTTGTACTATTATTGACTATTTGGCATTATAACTTTATTATTTATTTTATATTTAATATTTATGCTGTGGCATTTCATAATTGTTTTTAATTATCAATTGCCTGATATTTAATGAAATTGAATTTCTTTCCATGTGTCTGTTATCTTCTTTAGTGAAATGTCAGTGTTGGCTTTTACCTTTTTTTTTTTCTTGGTCAGGAGGTGGGGGGGGTAGTGAAGCTTAACCTAGAACATATGCAATAGCTCATGCTAAGCACTCATAATATCTACATTCCAACTGCATTGCCTCCTTTTAAAAATATCTATTTTTCAGCCAACTGACTCCAAGTAGTGTTGTTCATATGGGTATGAGGCCATCTACTGGAGTTTGGGGAATCTCTCAGTAGCCATGCCTGGAAAAAAAAGAGACTTTACTTCCCTTGATTTCATCAATTGGCAAGCTCCCCAGCTAAGGTGGAGTGTCAGGAGGCCTTCCACTATCCATGTGTCCATGTTGGAATCTTTATTGGTTAATATTGTATAAGTCTTGTGCAAGTAATCACAGCTTCTGTAAGAAGGTATGTGCAACAGGTGTGTCATGTCAAGATAACATTTTACAGCTTTCTTCCTGTCCTATAGTACATTTGTGAAATATTACCTATCCATTGTCCTATTTTTTAATATTCATGTTTGTGTCTGTTTAGTTGCCATTATCTCTCTGCATGCTCTCTCTCCCTCCCCCATCCTTTTTTCCTCCATTCTTCCATCTCTCTCTGGCAGACCGACCCTAGATGTCAATATGTATCAAAGCCATCTGTCTGTCTGTCTATCTATCTACCTGTCTATCTGTGTATTTATCTACAGGAATGTTAAAGCTATGAATATAAGTGTGATGAGGAGAAGAAATATTGAAGGAGCAGGGGAGAAAATTTGAACACATATACATGAGAAGTGGAGGTAGACTACTATGAGGATGGGCATGGACAAATGGGGCAAGAAGGATAAAGAATTAGATAAGAAGAGGGTTGATGAAACCAGGCTTGAATTTTACCATGTAGTGCAGGCTGTAATCCAATTTGGGATCATCATTCTTTTGTCTTTATGTGTCAGAATTCCAGGTATGTACCAACATGCACTGCTACAAGATTGTTATCATATATTCTAATTAAGTGATCACTTCATCATCATGTATATCTTTATGAATATTTTTGACATGCATCTGACTGTAGATTGTCTGGTGTTAACATAACTAAGCAAGTTTTCTTTGAAATAGCATATTTTCATTTTCTGTTGGTGCTATAAAAATCATCATAAATACTAGAAACTTGAAACAATATATTATTATTTTGCAATTGGCAGAAGTCAGATGTCCTACAGGAATCTCTTCATATAAAAATGGTGGTAGCAATACAGCTGCATATCATAGTGAATCACATGAATAATAATCTGCTTTCCAACTCTTCTAGATTGTTAGCTGAACTAAATTCCTTGAGGTTGGTGGAGAAAGATAATTTTCTTTCCAGTCATCAAACAGGTAAGACCTTAAAGTCCTTTCTTTTTCTTTTTCTGTCTTAGAACAGAAGAAAGAATATAATAATTTGACAGATCTACCCTTATGAGTATTAGAAACCAGGGAGAAAAGAACCAGATGAAACAAACACATCACTTTGTCCTAAAAGAAAGAGGGCTTTGTCAGAGGGTTATGGGCCTTACTTAATAGGCCACTAGCCAAGAGAAGGAGAAAAAACAGTAGTCAAGCAGAAACTTTGAATGAAGGCTAATCAAGCGCCACCTAGTATTTGGCTGTGGGACTCTGCAACTGTTCCTATGGAGTTAATTTACACAATAAAGTATTATGTAATTTTCCTTTATCCATTCTTCTGTCTCGGGACATCAGGGTTGTTTACAATTTCTGAGTATTATAAATGAACCCACAGTGAACATAGTTGAACAAGAGTCCTTGTGGTAAGATGGATTTGGTTAATGCTCAAGACTGGTAAAGCTGTGGCTTGAGGTAGATCGATTCCCAACATTCTGAGGAACCCCTACATTCATTTCCTTAGTAGTTGTACAAGTATGTGCTCCCACCAGCAATGGAGGAATGTTCCCTTTGATCCACATCCTCATCACTGTGAGCCATTGCTTGTTATTGACCTTTGCCATTCTGAAATTTGTAAGATGGAATCTCAAAGTAGTTTTGATTGACATTTCCCTAATGGCTAAGGATAGTGCACATTTTTAAAAATGTTTCTCAGCCATTTGTGATTCTTCTATTGTGAATTCTCTGTATACCTCTAAACCCCATTTTTACCTGGAGGAGGATGTCCTTTGCCTTATGGAAGCTTTGCAGTTTCATGGGTATCATTTATTAATTGTTAATCTTAGTGCTTGCAGTTCAGAAAGTCATCTCCCAAACATACATTATGCAGTGAGAATCTAAATTGGAGGTATCCATTAAATACCTTCCCTCAGAGCTCAAGGAATACCAGGAAAGAAGAACAGAAGTATATAAGGACCACAAGGGATGGAAGACACTAAGGAGAATCAGCCCCCCTGAAAGAATAAAGCAAGATGCATATGAACTCAGAGACTAAAACAGCGAACACATGGCCTACATGGGACTGTACCAGGTCCTCTGCATATATATTATATGTTAGCTTAGTTGTTGTTTTGGGGGGACTCCAAGTATGAGAACAAGTGGATCTCTGACTCTTGTGCTTTCTCTAGGGACTCTTTTTCTCCTGTGGGGATACCATGTAAATTTTTGAAATGATAGTTTTTGTTTCATCTTATTATATTTTATTTTGATATGTTTGGTTGAGGTTTCTTAGAGACCTGCTCTTTTCTAATGAGAAAGAGAGTGGATCTAGAGGGGAGGTGGGAAAGAACTGGAAGGAGTAGAGAGAGGGGAAACTGTAATCATGAAATATTATATGAAAATATAAATCTAATTTCAATAAAATAAATAAAAGTGATGACCACCAAAGATGTAGTCACTGGTCAAAAAAGGCAGTGGAAATTACATGGACCTATGGTGAAGACTTGTAGTAAAGACTGAAGATCCAAAATTAAGGCCATTCCATATGACAGGAGATAATTCTTAAAGCTTCCACAGAGATGTTGCTATTGCATACCATATGACAGGAATGGTGCTTAAAGGTCCCCTCCCTTCAAAAGTCCAAGAAGTTGAAATTTTGGTTGGAGGTGTGAAAACTGCTAAGAGTCAACATGATGACCCTAAATGTTTTTGGTTTGCTTTGGTTTTATTGTTGTTTCTTCAACTGTAATTTTATTTTCTTTTGTGAAAATAAACTGGGAGTTTAAATTGTTCCCAAACCTATAAAAACAAAATGAAATACACATTGAAGAAGCTTATGTATTGGGGCTGTAGGGACAGAGGATCTTGGAACATCTTCAGGTTGTACTAGCACAGACAGAGGTGACAGGAGCCAGACAGTGGGGACAGGGTCCTGCTTGCCACTATGAGACTGTGAGACAGGAAAAGAGTGTAGAGGAACACAGGCTTCTTGAAGGCAGTGAGAGGCACCTTGAGATCCTTTAAATGCAGGGGTAAGGGGACGGTTCTAGAACATGATCCTAAATATTAACTCACAAGCCAATCCACTACAGACTACAGAGAAGAGTTTATCAAGCCAGCTGGTATCAAGTTAGGGCCAGGTTGTAGATCCGTAGATTTTAAGCTCACAATCTCTTATTTCCTATGAATCAGTTCCTTCTGCCTGCATAAAAATAAATAAATAAATAAATAAATAAATAAATAAATAAATAAATAAAATAACAACCATTGGTGACTAGCCAGGCAGTGGTGGAACACTTGGGAGGCAGAGGCTGGCAGGCCTCTGTGAGTTCAAGGCCATTCTGGTATACAGAGCAAGTTTCAGGACAGTCAAAGTTACACAGAGGAACCCTGTCTCAAAAACAAAAATCAATCAATCAATGAATCAAGAAATCAATAAATAAAATTGATGACTGAAACCACATGAATGTATCACCCCTCCCCCGGAAGAGTTCCAGAAGTTAGAAATCAAAAACATGGAGCTGGGCATGGTGGCACACTCCTTTAATCCAAGCACTCGCTAGGGAGGCAGAGGCAGGTGGATTTCTGAGTTCAAGGCCAGCCCGGTCTACAAAGTGATTTCCTGGACAGCCAGGGCTATACAGAGAAACCCTGTCTTGAAAAACCAAATAAATAAATAAATAAATAAATAAAAATAAAAATGTTAGTTAAGTTGGATCCTTCTTTAGACACTGGAATAGAATCTATTGCAAGTTTCATTCATGTCTTCTGGTAATTTGCCTATATCTTTACTTGTATCACTTACAAGCTCCTAACTAGTATATATTTTAGTAATTCTGTATAACTTGTATAGTAAACTAAATCTTCTTTCTTTGTTAATCAAGCTGATATTTGATATTCTTGGCAATTCAAAAGTCAACACAAATTGTATACTTAGCTTATATGAACTTATGCATTCATGTCATATATACAGACATGCATACAAAAACCTTTAGAATTGTATTTGTGATGCAATGACTCCAGTATTTTTACAATTGAACTTGAGGGGAATTAAAATGAAATGTTCTACCTATCAACAAAATATTCCTCTAGTTAGAACTTAAGTGATTTCTTCATTCTTCAGAGAATTTTTCTATTATTTTCACATACTTCTAAGATTAATTTAGTATATTTATTTTTAAACACCAGATATTTTATTTAACTTTATTTTTGATATTGTTGTTGCCTCCAAACTATGTTTACATATTAATCTTATGCTTTAGGGACTTATTATTATTAAACAATCATGAATCATTTATCATGAATATATTTTTCATATAAATATATACATATAAATATACAAATTATATGATGTTTTTCAAACATGGCACATTTAATTTGTTAGTTTATTAATATAGTATCAACAAGAAAGATAATCTTCAACTCAATGTTTCCATGTTATGTATTATATTTCATATTGCTTTTCATAGATATCTTTATCTGATTTGGTTACATATATTTTAAACATGAATAAATAATGGCAGCTTGATTTTGTTAATATATTTTTTCTTAATGTGGCATTTACCCTGTTAATGTAAGTATATAAATTTTCAGATGAAATAACATAAAATTAAGCTTTGAATTGACCTGAAATAGATTTGTGTGTTGTGAAGATAGAGGTTTTCAGTCATATTCTGTTTCTAGTCAAAAGTATTCTCAAATAACAATATATTGATTTTATAAATGTCACTAGATTAAATTTGATACAGTTTAACTTGTTTATTGAACATTCTAGAAATCTGTAACATTTGTCCAGTTTGTCAGGTCTTTAGGAATTTAAATATAAGGTACATATTTCTGCTAATGTTCTTACACTTGTGTTGGGTTCGCTTTTATAGATTTATAAATCCAGTTTTATCCTGTGTGTTGCTACAGCAAACACCAAATTTTGTGTACAGATTTTAAATACAATAATGTGTAAAAGGCTTTCATTACTTTAATAGATTTTAGTATAATTTCGGCATATAAATTCTTTTTGTGTTTAATGATAATGTTGTTTATTCTAAATTATATCTTTGTTTACCTCATTTTCTATTCCCTATGTTCATAAAATGTTCAATATAAATATTTGAAAGCACATATCTTTAGCCACTATTAAATTTTAATACAAAAATTTAAACAATGCTATATAATATGTGAGTGTCATGGAGTTTTTGTTTTGTTGTCTATTCTTTTGATCTACTTTTTAGATTTATTTATTTTTATGTGTATGAATGTTATGTCTGCATATGAATTCTATGCACAATATGAGCTTAGTGATCCCAATGGCCTGAGAATGGTATCAAACCCTTAGAAGCTGAACTTAGAGATATTTGTAAGCCACCACATGGGTAATGTGAACCAAATTCAGGTATTCTGCAAGCAAAACAAGTGCTCTTAACCACTGAACCATCTCTCCAGTGCCTAAAGAAAACATCTTTACCATAACTTGACTAGCTTATGAATCAATTTTCCCGCTTCAATTCATAAATGTTTCTAATTTAATTGGTTAGTCTCTTCAAATTCATATTTCATCTTTATTCTGATAAGCCCTTTGTTAAATATTCTCTGATAGTCAATTTATAGGTTCTCTGACATCTAGATGGTAACTAGATTTTTTTAAAGGAATGAACTAGTTATAGTTCCCATCACCCATGACAGTATGTAGAAAGTCTTTTGTGCTCACTATTATAATGAACTGGTTTTATTATCATTCCAATTTTCATTGCTGTGTGTAGAACGTGTATGTTCTACATTAATTCTACATTAATTCTTTCTTTCCATTAATCAGTTTATTCACTTTGCATCCCTATTGCAGTCCCCCTCTCCTTCCAGTCTCCCCTTCACATGGTCTCTGTTCCACTCCTCTCGACCATTGAGAAGGGGGAGGTCTCCCCTCTGTACCAACCCACTTGCCACATCAAGTCTCTGCAGGACTAGGCCCATCCTCTCTCACTGATGGCAGACAAGACAGCCCAGTTAGGAGAACAAGATTCATAGATAAGCAACACAGTCAGGGGAAGCCCCCAATCCATTTGTTAGGGGACCCACATGAAGACCAAGCAACAAATCTGCTACATATATGCTTTGGGGGGAGGTGCTTGGTCCAGCACATGCTTGCTTTTTGGTGGCTCCATCTCTAGGTACCCCCAAGGGTCCATGTTAGTTGACTTTGTAGGTCTTCTTGTAGTCTCTATCCCTTCCACTTAATAAAATTTTATTTTGTTAGATTGCAATTTACGTTCTCTAATATGTCAATTATAGTAATTAATTAGCAAAATAATTAAAATATAAAAATATGAAATGTCATGATGTTCACTGAAGTCAGGGAGTAAATAATATGTATATTACTAATCCTATTTTTAAAAAATAAACTTAGAAATAGCCCAGAGTGCTAAGAAAAACAACATAAGTTAATGGAACGAATAGTAAAAAGAGAAAATACTTAATGGAAAGATGATCATCTATACATGGGAAGTCATTTAAGTAAAAATGACTATATCTCATAAAATCATAATCTCAATCTTTGACCTGTAGAAAGTATGTTTATAATAAAGTTTGAACAAAGGAGTAAATCTGGAAAATGAGAACAAGTAAATATGTCAGTGTGTTTTGTAGATAATACTCCATCATTATTGTGGTACATGTCTACCTATTTATTCTACTATCCCTTCTCAAATCATGGCCAAATTTAACACTGAATACAATTTCTGAAGGGATACAGTAACTAGTCAAAACTTTGCTAGAAGAGAGAAGCTGCATTTCCCAGGAATCACTACTTATAAGGTTAAAAAACATTAAAAAGGCACAATGAAGAATCCTGAAGAAAACGAACTGAAGAATATCACCATTGTAAAAGACAGATGAAGAAATCTGCCGGTAACCGGCCATGGCCGTCTCTACTTTGTAAGTTACTACAGAATGACTCTTGAGTCCAAACAGCCTTTCAGATATACTGGCATGAGGAGCTAGATCCCAGCCTAACAGAAATAAAAATCCTAGGGTTTTGAAGAAGCCGATTTGATAAGACAGAAGAAAGAGCAAGACAGTGGTGGCGCATGCCTTCAAACCCAGCACTCGGGAGGCAGAGGCAGGCAGATTTCTGAGTTTGAGACCAGCCTGGTCTACAAAGTGAGTTCCAGGACAGTCAGGGCTATTTAGAGAAACCCTATCTCGAAAAAACAAACAAACAAACAAAAAAGACAGAAGAAAAGGAACCTCTGGTGGGGAACCCAAGAGCATGCGCACTGTTGTACTGAGGCTGCGGCAGCGAACCGGATGTGACGTTTCTAAGTGAGCCCGCTGTGAAGGAGGGCCTTGTTGAAAAGCCGCTGAAGCTGGCATACCGAAAAGTTCTTAGAGAGGATTGTCTCAGGTACTGCTGATTGTTAAAAATCTGATTCTAGCCGGGCATGGTGGTGCACGCCTTTAATCCCAGCACTCGGGAGGCAGAGGCAGGCGGATTTCTGAATTCGAGTCCAGCCTGGTTTACAGAGTGAGTTCCACAACAGCCAGGGCTACACAGAGAAAGCCTGTCTCGAAAAACCGAAAAAAAAAAATATGATTCTAATTAAGGGTGTAGGGGATTATACCGCATTGAACAGAGACTGTCACCACCGCACTAGATCAGAATCTTGCTTTTGCCATTGGGCCTTATATCGGGCCTTTGCTGGGCTATGATAAAATATAAATTTAGAGGTGTGATTTGGCTTGGAGGCTTCAGACAAGGGAGGTATCCTTAGAGAACATCTTCTGAGGAAGTATTAAGGAATTTGCTTTTGTACGGTAATGGCATAGCTAGGGCCAAGTCTTTTTGGGGGGCAGGATGCACTGTGAGAAAACGGAGGCCTTAACCTGTTGGAATTAGTAATGGGTGCAAATAAGGGAGAATAGCAGATTTAATGCTTATAGAAGTCAAGATACAGGCCCCAAGGGAATCTGCTGGAAGTAGCCACAATATGTTCTGGTTTGGTTTGTTTAGTGCGCTATCTGCAAACAACATTCTAGTGATTCTTTTTTCCTTTTCTTTCTTCCTTTCTTTTTTTTTTTATTATTTACTTTTAAAACAGAATTATTTAGCCAAGCAATGGTGGCACATGCCTTTAATCACAGCACTTTGGAGGCAGAGGCAGGTGTATCTCTGTGAGTTCAAGGCCAGCTTCTTTATTTTATTTTATTTTACTTTAATATTTTATTTTTACTTTAAAAAACTTTTTTAATTGTTATTTTCTTTATTTACATTTCAAATGCTATCCTGAAAGTTCCCTATACCCCCTCTCCCGCCCCTGCTCCCTTACCCACCCACTCCTACTTCTTGGCACTGGCCTTCCCCTGTGCTGGGTCATATAAAGTTTGCAAGACCAAGGGGCCTCTCTTCCCAATGATGGCCGATTAGTCCATCTTCTGCTACATATGCAGCTAGAGACACGAGCTCAGGGTACTGGCCAGCTTCTTACACAGACTGAGTTCCAGGACAGCCTGGGTTGTTCCAAAGAGAAACCCTGTCTAAAAAACAAAACAAAAGAGGCAAAGGGAAGATTTCTAATTATGTATACCTTTATATGTATGTATGTCATACATATATATTATATATATAAATATGTGAATGCAGTTACCAGCAAGTACCAGAAGAGAGGTGTAAGATCTCCTGGAACTAGAGGTATATAGGCAGTTTGTGAGACACCTAATATGGGTGCTGGGAGCCAACTGCTGTTATTAACCACTGAATGATCACTCCAACATGGCATTCCAGGGTTTATTAGAGAAATATGGTCTTTGGGGGAGGGGAGGTTGGATGTTGTTTTTTAAAATATTTGTTTAACATTCATTGCTGGACAAAATATGTTTGGATCAAAATTACCTCCCATTACCCCCCTCTCAATTCCTCACACATCCCTACCACCACATTTTCCTCCCAACTTTTTGCTTTTGTAGTTGTTCTTTTAATTTCTCATTTAATTTCTGAGATAATAAGATAATACAATATATCTTCCTTCCCTTTCCATCCTTTAACTTTTCCCATTTTAACCCTACTTATTCTTTTTCAAATTCATGGCCTCTTTTTTGTTAATTAATGTTGCATGCACATATATATATATATATATATATATATATATATATATATATATATATGGTAGATTCTAAAATATAACCTATTTAGTCTCTCTAATGTTACTTGGTATGTATATTTCCAGCACTGACCATTTGGAATTGGAAAACCAATTTATATACTGTTCCCTGGGGAAGATGATTTCTCTTGCTCTGCATTCCTTCATCACCAGTAGTTCTTTGTGTACTCATGGGACCGCATAGGCTTTTCCCCATTCACTTTTGCGTTTCTCTTCATGTTATCCTTATTCAGCTCATGTTGAACAGTCATATTGGTGAGAATTTATGGGTCTCTGACATTACTAGGAGATAAAATCCCAAAGAAAACTCCATGATCTTCTAGCTCTTGCAACTTTTCTTTTCCCTCCTCCACAACGCTCCCTAAGCTTTAGGTGCAGGAGTGTTTTGTAGATGTTTATATTGTGACTAAGTGTCCCATCTCTGCATTTTCATTAGTTGGGGTTTTTCTGTATTGTTTCCCATCTATTGCAAACGTAATTTTCCTTGTTAAGGGGTGAAGATGACACTTAATCTGTGGGTATAAGGACAAATGTTAAAATAGTTCTTAGGAATTATGCTAGCTTAGTAAATAAGTAGTTTTATGTTCTCTAACAATGTTGATGAATTTACTCTCACTGCAGAGTTATGTAGGTTATCAGGCCTGGCTTTCCTCTTGTTAGGTGGGACTTAAATTCATTGAGAGAGCTGTTGGCTAGTGCCAAGTATGTGTGCCACTATTGAAACTTTAGGGGTATCATTTTGTGCTGATTGTGGTTCATAGGCTTCATACCAGAGTAGGACTGCTGTTTACCCTCTTCTTTGGATAATTGCATGAGGCCTTCTGGTAATAGGAAAACTAACCCTCAGATAGGTCTATTCCAGCTCTGATAATGCTGGGTCCTATTTGTGAAGTGAATGTATCTTAAACAATAGGAACTTACCTTCTGCCTCTACCCTTCTAACTTCTTGTTACATAGCATCCCTCCCTCTTTATTTATTTATTTATTTACATTCCAAGTTTTATTCCTGACCCCACTCCTGTCCACCCTCCGACTGTTCCACATCCCTCTTTTTAATAGCCAAAGTCCATCTCATGCTCCCCATGTGTGCATGAGTGTTGAGCCATCTACTGAAACATGGATATAGTCTCTCAGGGCCCACTTCCCTGAAGAAAACTGACTTTTCCATCTCTAGTTGGTATTTCTTTCCAATAGCTCATTTTACAACAGATGGTCTCTCTTGTAAAATGAAATCCCCTTTGGTAAGTGTAAAGTGTTACAGTTACTTGTGAAGATAAGGATAGACAGAATACAGTTGAGAATTATAGTAATATAAGTAAGTGACACTAATAAGAATACTAAAGGAGAAAAGCAATTAATCCTCTAGGGTCCATGGCCTCCCTAGCTATGGGTAGTTGTCTAGCTTTATGATACCAGTCATAGAGTCCATCCTTTTGAACAGTCTTTTGTCCTATTAAATTATTGTTGGCTGCTCCCAAAATATCACTATTGCACCTTTAGCTATAGGTTGGGATGCTGGTCATTGTTGCAGTTTATAGAATTTACAGCTGCATAGAGCTATTCAATTGTTTTTCTCCTTTGACAGCTAGCACTGCTCCCTTGGATAATAGAACTAGTCCTCACGTAGGAGGCTTGGAGGTCAGTTGCTGGCCAATTCCTCCATACCCTTTTCTCTGAAGTGTATAGTGTCTTTAGCAATAGGGTTTTACTCTCAAGTACTAGCAGACAAAAAGGGGCAACGGGAATAGCAATATTGTTTTGAGAATCTCAAAGACTCCCTTGACCTACAATTCGCAGAGGGGTTTTCCATGCCCAGTACTAGGATTTAGGTAGTAGGTGGCTCTTGGAGTGATTGTTATCCTCATTATATGTCACAATACAAAGCATAGTATGTAAGATAATCTATGGATCTAGGAATGAATATCACCCTATCAGCATAATTTTATTCAAATTATATATTTATTTTATGTTACCATAAAATGTTTCCCTGTCAGTATTTTTTTCTTTCATCCTTAATGTTCTTTCTCCCCCTCTCTCTGTATTGCCTTCCCTTACCAGATAAAATTACTGCCCTATTTCCTATTACTCCTGCCTTAGTCAGGGTTTCTATTCCTGCACAAACATCATGACCAAGAAGCAAGTTGGAGAGGAAAGGATTTATTCGGCTTACATTTCCATACTGCTGTTGATCACCAAAGGATGCAGGACTGGAACTCAATCAGGTCATAAAGCAGAAGCTGATGCAGAGGCCATGGAGAGATGTTCTTTACTGGCTTGCCTCCCCTGGCTTGCTCAGTCTGCTCTCTTATAGAATCCAAGACTACCAGCCCAGAGATGGTCCCACCCACAAGGGGCCTCTCCCCCTTGATCACTAATTGAGAAAATGCCCCACAGCTGGATCTCATGGGGGCATTTCCCCATCTAAAGCTCCTTTCTCTGTGATAACTCCAGTTGTGTCAAGTTGACACAAACACAAAACTATCCAGTACAACTCCTTTATAATACTTCTGTGGAACATTTTATTAATGGCTAATTGATGTAGGCTGCCCCATCCCATTTTAAGTGGTTTCATTCCTGGGTTATTAAAACTGGGTTATATAAGAAAAGTAACTGGGCAAACCTGATTCAGTCCCTATTCTATTACTATGAAGAGACACCATAACTAAGGCAACTCTTATAAGAAAAACCATTTAATTGTGTCTGGCTCACAGCTTCAGATGTTTAGTCTATTATCATGGCAGAAAGCCACTACTCGATCTCAGGAATAGTAGTTGAGAGCTACATCCTGAACCATAGGCAGAGAGACTCTGGGCTTGGCATGGGCTTTTGAAACCTCACAGCCCACTCCTAGAAACACATTTCTATCAGTATGGAACTATATGAAGCTATAGGTGCCATTTTTATTTAAACCTCCACATTCCACTGCCCTATCGTCTTGTAGCCATATCATAATGCAAAATGCATTTAGTCCAATTTCAAAATTCCCAATAGTTTGTTGTGCTTTGTTTTACAGTTTAAAAACTGTTTAAAAGTCAGAAGTCCAAAGTCCCTTCTAAGTCTCATGTCAATCTCTTAACTGTAATCCCCTATAGAATAAAAATAAAAAATCAGATCACATACTTCACCATAAATGGCACATAATATACATTACCATTCTAAAAGGGAGCACAGTGAGGAAATACTGGACCAAGCAAGAATGAAAATCAGAGAGACTATGAGCTTGGCATGGGCTCTTGAAATCTTGAAGTCCATCTACCCCCAGTGGCATGTTTCCTCCAACAAGTACACACCTTCTAATCTTTCTAGTCATTTCAAATAGTGCTACTACCTGGTGACTAAGCATTGAAATATATGAACCTGTGTGGGTCATTCTGTTCAAGACCACCAAATGGCCAGATGAAGGAGCCAATAAGCAGCATTCTTCCATGGTTTCTGCTTCAGTTCCTGTCTCCAGATTGCTGCCTTGAGTTCCTGCTTTGGTTTACTTCAGTAATGTACTTTAACCTGCAAGGTGAAATAAACCCTTTCCTCCTAAATTGCCTTTGGTTAGCATTTTATCACTGCACCCAAGAAGCAAACTAGGACAACTATTTCATGGTATTTATTTGGAAGGATACGTTATAATGAGATTATAAATTATAGACTAAGAACCATAGGTCATGTGAACATTCAAGGAATCTCTCCTTGAAAGGTGGAAATCCACATGGACTACATTCTCCAAAAGAAATGCTTATCAGGGTGGTCTTTGGCTTTTTCTCAACCCTAGAATAATCTGGAAGGAGTATCTACAAGGAACATGCTTTATATCATCACCTCCTTTCTTACCTTTTTTTTAGTGAGGTGTGGCCTTCAACTGGAAGCACTGAAGCCAGACAATTAGAGGGAAGATTCAAAGGAGGTGCTTTCAGGATTTAAGTAAGTATTCTAAGTCAGCATTTAGAGACTTATCCACATGAGAACACAGGTGACCTTGCAGTGTCCACCTGTAATGTTAGAACTTGGATACTGTAATGTACATAAGAAGGATGCCTCTTTTAGTTTCTTTTGTTTCCTAATACTTGTGTACTTAGTGCAAGAAGAGCAGCACTAGCAACAGCAAAGAGTCTTATTGAGTATTAGTAAGTGATTATTATGGTTAATATCTTCATATGCTTCACTCTGGCCTTCAAATTTTGAATTCTTGAAGAAATGATACTTGGAATTTCATTACTATCTTTTCATTTTGCAGACTCCAAAATTAATATATTTGTTCTATTGGCCATCTCAGTTTAAGTTAGAGATGTATAGACAAGTACATCAGGAATCTAGACTGAAACACAGATAAGACTAAGGCTATCACCCATAGTAGGACAGAAGAGTCCAAAGAAAACTCTAATAATCTTGTCAGTCCAGTGTGTGTTAGGTTTCATCCTCTTCCTAACCATAGTTTTAAGTGGAAAGGTTTGTTGTCATAGACTCTAGTTACATCAAGTAGCATACAATGTCCTACACTGCCAAAAATCAAAGGCAGGATTCTGAAAGAAACTGAGGTATCTACTCTTCGAAGTACATAGGTCTCCAAGAGATGGTATCCTCTATTGGTTTTAGCAAATAGTTTTCTTATACCCCGACCTGCAGTTGTCTGAGGACATAAGAAATGATTCTGGCAGGGAATTGAACTGGTAGCTATCAAAATGTAAAAAATATAGCTCAATCAGTACTCCAAATATAACCTTTGACTAAGGTCCAAAATGAATCAGAATATCTGGATTAGCATAGTACTACTTACTTTCCATACTGCCTGAGGAGGCACTGGGTAAGACTGCCAGACTGTGATATATAGTGACTCCTTGTTTCTGTTGATTGAAGATATGGTAATAAATATTTTGTTCTAAGAAAATTACATCATATCCTAGACACTTCTATTGGTAAAAGAAAGGACAATTTTGAGGGAGATAGATACCCCACAGCAGAGCTCTGTCTTACCATGGTTACAAATTGTAGTAAGAAAAACATGGCTGAATTGAATGCCTTTAAGTTACCCCTTTGTGTTCACAAGAACACAAGTATTTGGTATGATAGAACATCAGTTCAACAAAAAGAAGGTGTCTCAAATATTATCAGGAGTTGTGTTATATAGCTAAAATGAACAATGGATAATCTATACAGTTAAGTATAGGAATGATCACAAATTAACTAACCTGATACTCTGTTCATTTCTGTAAATAATTCAAATGCAGATAGTCAAAGTCAGAACAGCTAAATTCATATACTAGGATCTGAGAAAGTCAGTAGTCAACTTCTGACATGGATAAACTTCCAGTGAACAAGAAAAACCTACTATTTGGTCCTGAGTAAGGCTCCTAAGCACTGAGGAGATCACCACACTACACACACACACACACACACACACACACACACACACACACACATCTCTCTGGTGTTTAGTTCCTGCCCTTGGCCTAGAGAATTTTCAAATAAGCAGGGGCTTTATCAGGGTCTTGGGAGCAGGGTTTTTTTTTAATCCTTTGAAATTTTTATAGAATTTTGATCATATTCACCCCCTTTCCTCAACTTCTAGACCAAACCCCCTTCCCCTTCAATCCCTACTCAACTTGTTTTGTTTTGTTGTTTTGTTTATCCCCATAGGAGGAACAACAATATGAACTAACCAGTACCCCCACCCCAGAGCTCCCTGGGACCTAACTATCAATCAAAGAAAACATATTGTGGGACTCATGGCTCTAGCTGCATATGTAGCATAGGATGGCCTAGTCGGTCATGAGTGAGAGGAGAGGCCCTAGGTCTTGTGAACGCTCTATGCCCCAGTGTAGGGGAATGCCAGGACCAGGAAGCAGGAGTGGGTGGGTTGGTGAGCAGTGGGAGGGGGGAGGGGATAGTGGATTTTCAGAGGGGAAACTAGGAAAGGGGATAACATTTGAAATGTAAATGAAGAAAATATCTAATAAAGAAAGAAGAAAGTCATTAGAATGTTGGCAATAATTTTTATCTCATAATAATTTATTTTTGATGTTATTATATACTTTGTAACTTTTAAATTAAATATATATAACACATTATTCAAAGTACTCCAAAGGGTACACTTAATATCACTCTTTTAATTGATCTATTTACAGATAACAAATACATATTTATAAATCTTATAAACATTGTTTTGAAAGTATTTATCAATAGAGCGATACAAAAATGAAGGAGAAGAGATAACTCACAAAATCAGCTTTCAGAAATAACTAGATACTTCTAAATGTCATTCTATGCAGACAGGTTATATCTATTTTTTTTATAAAAATTGAACTATCTGATAATTAATATCTTACTTTTTACTTTTTACTTTTAATAATTTTAAAAAATAAATTGCACTGATAATTGCAAAAACCAAAAAGTACTATTTGTACTTCCCGTGTAGTTTTGCGTGTGTGTGGCCCTCCACCAGAGCATGGACAACCTACCAAGTGTTATAACCTTAAAAAAAATTAATTAGCCCCATACCAGCAGCTATCAGTTGTCTGTAGTTCCTCAGCTACAAATAGAAGTTGATACCCACCTTTAGGGCGAAAATGTTTTGTTATGCCACAGAATGTGGCTTAAGCCTGTCACATTCCATGTTGATCAAACTTGTGGAGATTATGGAACTTTTTTTTTTTTAAATTTGGAAAAGGGGTGGGTACTACAAAGCCAAATATGTATCTACTCTCCACTCTAATAATTTCATGTTGGGTTGGCTAGCACTCAACAAGTCTTTTATTTTCCCATATCAGGTCTTCCCTATGAACCTTTATAAAATAATTTTCACGGGTCTGTTGGAAGTGGCTTTTCTCATTATGGCTATAGCTGATTTTACTAGCTGATTGCCCTTACACTCTCCCTTTCTCATTTTTGCCTTCCTGTCTACGCAGTCACCATGTCTCAGTCTTCAGAAGAATGTGCAGCTGACCAAGGCCAGACCTGTGAAGAGACCCAGAAACTACAGGTTGCAGCAGCCTCCGTCAATGTTGAGGAGCCATGTTCCTCATCTCATCTTATGGCTACTAGTCTGAAGGACCAGACCAGTGAGGAGACCCAAGTCTCCAAGGATGTGGAGGAACCATGTTCCTCTTCTCAACTTCTTATGGCTAGCAACCAGGATGATCCTGAAGATGAGACACCCAGTACTTCTAGGGGTCTTCAGCATCCCTCTGACTCTTCAAGCGAGTCTGCTGAGGATCTTGGTAATCAAGAAGTGCAGAGTAACCCAGTCATTCCACCAGATCAGTCAGATAGCACAGATTTACCTGTGATGACTATAGATGGGAAAGTTGATTTCTTGGTGAATTACATGCTGTACAAGTATCAGGTGAAAGAGATGATGAGTATGCATGATATAATGACACTCATTGTCAAAGAAGATAAAGATCATTTTCATGATATCCTCATGAGAGCTTCTGAGCGCATGGAGATGGTCTTTGGGCTGGATGTGAAGGAAGTAGATCCTGTCAACCATTGCTATGCTCTCTTTATCAAATTAGGTCTCACCTATGATGGGATGCGCAATGATGAGTACAGCTTTCCTAAAACTGGTCTCCTGATACTCATCCTGGGTGTAGTATTCATGAAAGGCGACAGTGCCACTGAAGAGGAGATTTGGGAAGTATTGAATCCAATGGGAATCTATGCTGGGATGACACATTTCATGTTTGGTGACCCTAGAGAGCTGATAACTGATGAGTTTGTGAGGGAGCAATACCTGGCATACCAGCCAATAGCCAATAGTGATCCCATACAGTATGAATATGTGTGGGGACTACGGGCTAAAGCTGAAACTAGTAAGATGAGAGTGTTAGAATTTGTAGCTAAGGTTCATGGGTCAGACCCTACTGCGTTCCCTTCTCAGTATGAAGAGGCACTGATAGAAGAAGAAGAGAGAACCTTTACCATGCTGTTAGAGCACGGTGGCCTGAGTTCTACTTCTTGTGAAAGTTCTAGTGACACAAGCAGCAACTTCTCTCATGTCTAGTACAGTCAGAGATCAAAGATGTATGACCTAGGTTGATATAGGGAGAAGGGAGAGTCTTAGCTGCATAGTTCTAATTTGTATAAGCACCATGCCATTTTCTACATTGTTTGCCCTTTGCATTTGAATGTACTCATACTTAAAAGCATTGTTGTTTAGTTTCAAAATCTCAACTTAATACCATTCACAAATTTAATAATAAGAGCATTGTCATAACAAAACTAATTGGGAAATAATCCCATCTATCTGTACAATTATCTGTAGTAAAACATGCGTTTTCCAAGCTTCTACCTTTTAAACAGCTTTGTTCTAATTACTTTCTTTTTTTTTCTTTTTCTAATTACTTTCTTTGTACCTTTCCATTTCTCAGTAAAATTACATGCTCTATGTGGAGTTGTTTATTTTATAGTTGCCAAGGGTAATAAAATTCAAGAAAGTTTGCCTCAATTTGTGCTCTCTTTTATTACCCAAAACTTATCTGAGCATATATTATTTTTCAATAATTATTTTATTTTACCCAGGGTTCTAGATTAAACAACCTATAGTCTGTTCTCTTATAAATGTATTGATTATGGTAGTATACCTTCTAATAGGTTAAAGACAAATGAAACATACTGTTTACAGATAAGTCAGTCCTTATGATCCTGTTAAATGTACATGTCCTGAAGGACAATAATGTAGCTGTGGTAATGTCAATGTCCTCAATATGTTAATTTTAAGTTTTGATATAGAAAGAATTATGATCTAGTCAGAGCTGTACATGCTTCACCCCACAGCTGACATCCAAAAATTGAATGTAAAACTCTACCTGTTACTTTGTGATTTTGTTTACTTAGACCTAATTTTTATGTAGAAGGTTGAAAGTGCCCATCCCTGACCCCCACTTCTGTGCAGTTTAATGTTGTTAATAAATTAAGGCTTTATTTGCAAATAAAATTGGGGTTATTTTTATAGGTAACAGTAAGAGACTCAGAAGGCACTAGATTACCCAGTAGATTACCCACTGGATTATTCAGAATCATTCATGACCCAGGAGGGGTGAAGTAAAAAAGTATGCAGTTTAAGAGAGATTTTTAAATAGGATATCTTTAGTATGATTTGAATTGTATGTAGTAATTATTGCTTAATAGTTTAATAAAGATAGAATTAATGAAAGTATATCTGATTTAAAGTGAAAAATTGTTTCTTGTCAAAATTATAGGAATTTTTACATTATTAAGAATAAACCCATTTTGTCCATTTTAAAAGAGTAACAGCACCCAGGAGAAAATGACTGGGGATTGCTTATTTAGTAGTGTTTTGGTTTATGTAAAATTCCACTTCTTATAGAACTTCATGTTCTATGGAATATGTTGATTATTTTAAAAATTACATATTGTAAACTTACAGTAGGGTCACTGGTCAAAATAATTATAATACCTTCAATTTATTAAATACCACTAGTATACCAACCATTATGACTGAGGCTTTCATAATGCTCTTTTCCATGAAGTCTTATATGAGAACATTTATATTAGCTACTTTTTCATCACTGAATATATATATATATATATATATATATATATATATATATATATAATAGAAACAAGGGATTTCAATCCACTGAAGTGAGGAAGGCATGATGGGGTCACTTTGTCCAAGATTGCAGGAACAGGAACATGAGGTACCTTCTGTTTACATTATAACTGACAAGGAAACTGAGAGACATTGCAGTACCATGGCAGGCTATAACCTAAAAGGGCTCTATTTTAGCCAGCCATGTTTCACCTCTGAATGGTTCCACAACTTTTCAAAACTGTGTCACTAGACAAGGAGCAAATACTCAAAACACAAGAAAATAGGTAATATTTTAAATCCAAACCAAGTCATAATTTATCAGATTCCCTCTCAAATGAAGAGCCTAATACTCATAGAGCTTAGAATGGGAAATAGTAGAGATTGGACCATTGATATTAGTTCTAGACCCATTTCTATACTACTTACCCAGTCTTCTGTTCCTTGATTCATTTTTAAACATTTTATTCTTTTGAAATTTCACATCATGCACTCCAAACCCACTTGGCTGCCAGTCCCCTATCCTTGCAATCTCCTCCTTCAAAATAAAACAAAAAAATTTAAAAACAAAACAAATGATAAAATGCAACAAAAGAAAAAGTAACAACAAAAATAAAAATCTTTCCAAGAAAGCTGCCTGCAGTGTGTCACAGTGTGTCACACAATAAATGCTTTTGTCCAAACATCTTTATTTGTAAATGTTCATTGCAATGAGTCATTGATTTGGTTAGAGGCCTCTGGCTTCTGCTACATCATCAATAGTGGATTCTCACCTGGACCCCTTTTGTTGCTTTAGGTCATGGAGATCCTGAAGCTTTGAATCTACAGAACAGTCCTTGTACCTCACCTGGGCAGCACAGTAGAGCCAGCTGTGGTGGTGATGGCACAGGTGAGCTGGCTCCAAGGGCCTGTGAGAAGGAAAACTGCCCCCTCTGTGTGGCCCTGCCAGCTGAGACAGGTGAGTGAGCTAGCTGTGGCAGTGTTCTGGAGCTAGCCTTGACGTTGTGGGTGCAGGAAAGCTGGCAGGCTGGTCAACTAGGATACCTTTCAGGCCCAGATCCAAGGCTATGAGTTGATCCACCCCAGTATCTACCTCATCTCTGAACTGCTGATTCATTTTTCATTGGAGTTCCTCACATTGCATGTTATAATAAATTGGACCCTGAATCTGAAGTACTAAACGTAGATGGAAAGATAAAAAGGATTATTGAACACTATCAACATATCTCCTATGGATTTCTTTATCACACAATTGTGTCCTTCATATCAGTTTCTGAGAGCTGAATTTGAAGGAGCTAAATAACAGTTTTCTCTAGATTTAGATATTTAGTGCATTATAATAAACTTATCTTCTTTTTTGTTTAAGTTTGTATTGTTTGTTTTTTGTGTGCTCTCATTAAAATTTGAGGTCAACACAGTAGCCAGGACTTCTCTCCATCCTACTTGGAGGACTTACAATGTTCCCAGTAGAACAGACATCCCAAGAAGCACCCTACATAGTACTCTCTTTTTATCTTTTCATTTTTTAAATTTAATTTTATATTTTACATATTCACTTTACATCCTACTCACTGTCCCCCCTCATGGTCACCCCCTGGCACAATCCTCACCCCATCCTCCTTCCCCTTTTCCTCTGAGCTAATGGGTCCACCCCATGTATATCTACCCAACCCTGGCACTTCAGATCTCTATGAGGTTAGGCACATCTCCCAGTGAGGCCCGACCAAGCAGCCCGGCTAGAACATAGCCCACATTCAGGAAACAGCTTTGGAACAGCCCCCTTTCCAGTTGTTCAGAACCCACATAAAGACTAAGCTGTACACCAACTACTTAGGTGTCAGGAGGCTTAGATCTAGCAAGTCTGTGTATATTCCTTGATTGGTGATTCACACTCGGAGACCACCAAGGTTTCAGGATAGTTGACTCTGTTGGTCTTCCCGTGGAGCTCCTACCCCCTTCTGAGCCTGCAATCCTTCCTCCTATTCTTTCATAAGAGTTCCCAAGCCCCATCCACTGTTTGACAGTGGGTGTCTGCTATGAGTCTGAATCAGCTGCTGGGTGGAGCTTCTCAGAAGACATTAGGCTCCCGTCTGCAAGCTTAACAGAGTATTATTAATAGTGTTAGGGATTGGTGCTTGCCCATGGGATGGGTCTCAATTAAGGCTGCTTGTTGGTTGTCAGCCATTCCCCCAGTCCCTGCTCCATCCCCTATGCCTGGCTTCCTTGTAGACAGGATACATTTTGTGTTGAAAGTTTTGTGGATGGGTTGGTTTCTCTATCACTCCACTGAGGTTGCTTGCTAGGCAGTGGTGGCACATGCCTTTAATCCCAGCACTTGGGAGGCAGAGGCAGGCAGATTTCTGAGTTTGAGGCCAGCCTGTTCTACAGAGTGAGTTCCAGGACAGTCAGGGCTTTACAGAGAAACCCTCTCTCGAAAAACCAAAACACAAACACAAACACAAAAACAAAAACAAAACAAAGAAACAAACACTGAGGTTGCTCTCTGGCTACAGGAGGTGGCCTCTTGAGGTTCCATTTCTCCAAAGTAGTGAGTCACAGCTGAGGTCACTCACATTGATAAAATTATCCCAGTTTCTGGAGATGCCCCCCATCCCCATCAGTTGCAGATTTCCATTCTTTTCATGGCCATCTGGCCATCTCTCCTATCCTTCCACACACCTGATCCTGAACCTTCCATTCCTCTCCCCAACCCCATTCTATTCCAGTTCCATCTGCCTCCTTATGACTATTTTATTTCCCCTTCTGAGATTCATGTATCATTGCCTGGGCCTTCCTTCTTCTTTAGCATCTTTGAGTCTGTGGAATGTAACATGGTATCTGTATTTTATGGTTAATATCCACTTATAAGTAAGTATATACCACACATCTCTTTTTGGGACAGGGTTACCTCACTCAGGATAATATTCTCAAGTTCCATCCATTTGCTTGCAAAATTCATGAAGTCTTGTTTGGTTGGTTGTTTATTGTCCTCTAGAATTTTTTTCATTTGTTATTTAATCTTTTATTTGTTTATTAATTTACACATCAGATTTTATTCCCCTCCAGGTCCACCCTCCGACTGTTCCATGTCCCATACCTCTTTCCCTCCCCTTTTGTCCATTAATTGGGTGCAAATATGTGCATCTGACTCATTCAGCTGTTTCTTGGGTCTTCTGAAATGTGGTCATGCTAGGCCCCTTTTTGTGAGCACTCCATAGGCTGATTAACAGTGTCAGGCATTGGGACCTCCACTTAAGCTGGATCCCACTTTGGGCCTGTAGCTGGACCTTCTTTTCCTCAGGCTCCTCTCCATTTCCATCCCTGCAGTTCTTTCAGACAGGAACAATTATGGGTCAGAGTTTTGACTGGTATGGTTGCCCCATCCATCACTTGATGCCCTGTCTTCCTGTTGGAGGTGGGTTCTATAATTTCCCTCTCCCTACTGTCTGGCATTTCATCTAAGGTCCATCCTTTTGATTCCTGAGAGTCTCTCACCTCCTAGGTCTTTGGTATGTTCTAGAGGGTCCCCCCCACTCCTACTTCCCAAGATTGCCTATTTCCATTTTTCCACTAGCCCTCAGGCTTCAGTCCTTTTCACTCACCCAATACCAGATCAAGTTCACTTCTTCCCTCCCCTTCTCTGTCCACGTTCCCTTCCATGTCCCTCCCTCCCTCCTGCCTCCTGATTGCTTTCTTCTCCCTCCCAAGTGACATCCACTTATTAGTGAGTACATATCATGCATGTCCTTTTGGGTCTGAGTTACCTCACTCAGGATGATATTTCCTAGCTCTATCCACTAGCCTGCAAACTCAGGATGTCCTCGTTCTTAATAGCTGAGTAGTATTCCATGGTGTAAATGAACCACATTTTCTGTATCCGTTCTTCTTTGTGGGAAATCTGGGCTGTTTCCAGCTGCTGGCTGTCACAAACAAGGCTTCTATGAACATAGTGGAACATGTGCCCTTGTGGCACGGTGGGGCATCTTTTGGGTATATTCCCGAGAGTGGTTTTTAATACCTGAATAGTATTCCATTGTGCAAATGTACCACATTTTATTTTTTATTCTTTTTTTATTTTTATTAGATATTTTATTTATTTACATTTTAAATGTTATCCCTTTTCCTAGTTTCCCCTCTGAAAATCCCCTATCCCCTCCCACCTGCCCCTGCTCTCCAACCCACCCACTCCCACTTCCTGGCCCTGGCATTCCCCTATACTGGGGCATATAATCTTCACAGGACGAAGGGCCTCTCCTCCCATTGATGACCAACTGGGCCATCCTCTGCTACATGTGTAGCTAGAGCCTTGTGTCCCACCATGTGTTATCTTTTCTTGGTGGTTTAGTCCCAGGAAGCTCTGGGGATACTGGTTAATTCATGTTGTTCCTCCTATACTGCTGCAAACCTCTTCAGCTCCTTGGGAACTTTCTCTAGCTCATTCTTTGGGGACCCTGTACTCCATCCAATGGATGACTGTGAGCATCCACTTCTGTATTTGTCAGGCACTGGCAGAGCCTCTCAAGAGACAGATACATCAGGCTGATTTTGGTGGTTGTTTATGGGATGGATGCCTAGGTGGGGCAGTCTCTGGATGGTCATTCCTTCAGTCTCTGCTTTACACTCTGTCTCTGTAACTCCTTCCATGGGTATTTTGCTCCCCCTTCTAAGAAGGATCGAAATAT
The DNA here is from genome assembly GCF_900095145.1 of Mus pahari. Classification (NCBI taxonomy): domain Eukaryota; kingdom Metazoa; phylum Chordata; class Mammalia; order Rodentia; family Muridae; genus Mus; species Mus pahari. The sequence goes on along the minus strand of NC_034613.1, from coordinate 67,827,062 downwards.
CCACACTTTGGTCTTCCTTCATCTTGAGTTTCATTTATTTTGCGAATTGTACCTGGTCCCTCAGAAAATTGGACATAGTACTACCAGAGGATCCAGCAATACCACTCATGGGCATATACCCAGATAACCCTCTGTACTGGATAGTTTTGTGTCAACTTGACACAGCTGGAGTTATCACAGAGAAAGGAGCTTCAGTTGGGGAAATCCCTCCATGAGATCCAGCTGTAAGGCATTTTCTCAATTAGTGATCAAGGGGGGAGGTTCCCTTGTGGGTGGTGCCATCTCTGGGCTGGTAGTCTTG
>NC_034613.1:67817380-67826724 GCF_900095145.1 Mus pahari | reverse complement strand
AATCCTTTCCCAATCTGTTGGTGGCCTTTTTGTCTTGTTGACAGTGTCTTTTGCCTTACAGAAGCTTTGCAATTTTGTTAGGTCCCATTGGTCAATTCTTGATTTTACAGCACAAGCCATTGGTGTTTTGTTGAGAAATTTTTTCCCTGTGCCCATATCTTCGAGGCTTTTCCCCACTTTCTCCTCTATCAATTTCAGTGTCTCTGGTTTTATGTGGAGGTATGAGTACATTATTTTCATACATTAATTTTACTCTTAGAATGATATGATAAAGACCAGATCGAATGTCCTATTTATAAATGTAGAAGGCATTACATTAAGCAAAGTATATGTTTCTTTATTATATATAAGAGCGAGAAAGCAAAAGCCTTATTCTCCACTCTTTAAAAGACAGACAAATTTTTGCTTTCTGAAAATGTGAACCATAAATAACTACTCCAAATACCACATAAGCCCAAGAGATAAGGCAGGTTATGAAAATTTAGTTAGGTAAAAACTAATGTGCATTAGAAGGAGATAAGTATATATTAAGGAAACCCACACTGAACATTTTCTGGGATAAAATAATAAATGCTTGGCACAGAGCAATTGTGACAAAATTAGAGTGAACATTAATACTATATAGCTAAAAGCATTTCTTTGTAATAGTGCAAACTCATCCCCTAAAGGCTACGTACAATACTGGTGAAAGAGAAGCAATAAAGAAATGCAGTCACAAAAAATGGAAATTCTGAAGGTGAAATTATGAATTACAAAAGCACATATTTCTCAAAAGTGTTTTGGTAGAAACCAAAGGAATTTTTGCAATAGACTTTAATTGAAATCAGGCTTTCTGCCAAACACATTTTAAAAATGAACACAGGGCTTGTTTCCCATCTTCAGATTCAAAGTAAGTGACTTCAGATATTAAAAAATAGCATATTTTACTAATTAAAACAAATTACTGGCATTCTTCTGTTTAAATATAACTAACATTTTGAAATTTTCACACAATGTAAATTTAATCATATTTAGCACCCCCCCCCCACCTCTTCTCAGTTCCAACCTTCACTTAAAGTTAACAAGACAAGTTTGTGACTTTCTTTTGGAAAAATAAAACCTCATCAAGTACAATGCATGGAACATAGAGAAGTTCATTTGGTACCTGGGAGTAGCTTTCACCCCTATGTTTCCCTTTTCACTTCTGATTTTTTTTTGGGGGGGGGGTACTGTCTCTCTTTCAGTTAGTTTGGCTAAGGGCTTGTTAATCTTAGTTTCATTGATACTTTTTAATGTTTTTTTCCTAATTGATTGATTTGAGCCCTGATTTTGATTATTTCCTACTCTGTACTCCTCTTTAGTGTGTTTACTTCTTCTTCCCTAGAGTTTTCAATTGTACTTTTATATTGCCAGTATGAGAAATTTCTAATTTCTTTATGAAGGCACTTAGTGCTATGAATTTTCCTCTTACCACTGCTTTCACTGTGTCTCATAATGTTGGGTAGGTTGTGCCTTCATTTTCATTGAATTCTAGAAAGTCTTTGATTTCTTTCTTTCTTTTTCCCTGACTCGGAGAACAGTGAATAGCGAGAGTGTTGTTCAGTTTCCATGAGTGTGTAGGCCTTGTGTTGTTTTTGCTGTTGTTGAAGTCCAGCTTTAATCCATGGTGATCTGATGAGATACAAAGAGTCATCTCAATTTTCTTATATAAGTTGAAGCTTGCTTTGTGATAAATTTTATGATCAACTTCAGAGAAGGTTCCATGTGGTGCTGAGAAGAAAGTATATCCTTATTAGTCTGGGTGAAATGTCCTGTAAATACCTTTTAGGCCCATTTGATTCATGTCAGTTAGTTTCATTATTTCTGTTTATTTCTTTTTCTGGATGATCTGTAGGTTGCTTTAAGTGGGGTATTGAAGTCTCCCACTATTAATATGTGGCTTTCTTCTGTGTTTTAAGTTTAGCAATGTTTCTTTTACAAATATGGGTGCCCTCAACTTTGGGGTATAAATGTTTTGAATTGAGATCTCATCTTGGTTGATTTTTCCTTTGATGAATATGAAATCTCTCTCTCTCTCTCTCTCTCTCTCTCTCTCTCTCTCTCTCTCTCTCTCTCTCTCTCTCTTTTTCTCTCTCTCTCTTATAAAAGTTGAAAGTATTTTATATTAGATATTAGAACGGGTACTTCAGATTTGTTCTTGGGTCTGTTTGCTGGCAAAACATTTTTCTAGACCTTTACTCTGAAGTAAAGTTTACTTTTACTGTTGAGGTATGTTTCTTCTATGAAGCAGAATGATGGATCCTGGTTTTTTCATCCATTCTGTGATCCATCCATTCTGTGATCCTGTGCCTTTTTATGGGGGAATTGAGTCTATTGATATTGAGAGATATCAATGACCAATGATTGCTAATTCCTGTTATTTTGATGTTGTTGTTGCTGTTGTTGTTGGTGGTGGTGGTGTGTGTCTTTCCCTTGTTTTGTTTTTGCTGGTATACAGTTACTTACTTCCTGTATTTCCTTGGGTGTAACTAACCTCCGTGGGTTGAAGTTTTCCTTCTAGTGTTTTTTGTAGGGCTGGATTTGTGAATAGATGTTTAAATTTGTGAGGTTTTAAAAAATGTCTTGTTTTATCCATATATGCGGATTAAGAGTTTTGCTGAGTATAGTAGTCTAGGTTGGCATCTAGGTTGTTTTAGAGGCTGCAAGACATCTGTCCAGGACTTTCTATTGTTTAGAGTCTCTGTTTTATGTTACTTGGTATTTTTCTCTCGCAGCTTTTAATATCCTTTCTTTGTTCTGTAAATTTTATGTTCTAATTGTTACATACTGGGAGGACTTTTTTCCCTGGTCCAAATTAGTTGGTATTGTGTAAGTTTTCTTCTTATATGTTTATAGGGATCTTTTTCTTTAGGTTGGGGAAGTTTTCTTCTATCATTTCATTGAAAAATCTTTTCTGGTCCTTGTTGCTGGACTCTTTACCTTCTTCTATTCCTATTATTCTTAGGTTTGTACTTTTTATAAAATCCAAGATTTACTGGATATTTTGTGTCAGCATTTTTATTTTTCAATTTAACATTTTCTTTGACTGATGTATCAATTTCTTCTATTGTATCTTCTATGGCTGAGATTCTATCTTCCATCTCCTGTATTTTGTTGGCAATGCTTGTATTTGATATTTCTGTTGTATTCCCTAGGTTTTCCATCTCCAGGATTTTCTCAGTCTATGTTTTCTTTATTGCATCTATTTCCATTTTCAGGTCTTGAACAGTTTTATTTATTTACTTCTCCTTTTTAGTTTTATTTTCCTGTATTTCATTAAGGGATTTATTTGGTTCCTCTTTAAATACCTCTACCTGTTTGATTATATTTTCCTCTCTCTTTAAGGGATTTATTTATTTCCTCTTTAAAAGCCTCTATAATCTTTATAATATTGGATTGAAGTAATTTTCTTATATGTTGCTTGTGTTAGGATATCCAGGCCTTGCAGTAGTAGGATAGCTGTGCTCTAATGGTATATTGCTCTGGCTTTTGTTGATTGCATTCTTATCCTGGCCTTTAGCCATGTGGTTGTCTCTGGATGTTCTTGATGTACCAGTTACTGGGAGGGGTTCTAACCTCAGTGTTCCTGGTGTAACGTCATCTGGTGGGTAACCTTGAGCTGTACAATGGAACTCCGAAAACATCTTTCCGCAGTTGGGTGTGGTCTGGAGACAAGGAGGGTGGTAGATTGGGAGAGACAAAGGTAGACAAAGAGGTGGAGGAACAATGGAGTTCCAAGGGAACAACAGATAGCTCCCAGCAGTTGGGTGTGCCCCTGAGGATTCTGAGGGCACAGAAACGGGTGTCAGGAGCCATCTAGGATACCCTAGCAGTTGGTCTTCCTGGAGGGGGTCCACAGTTTTGCATAGTCTATAATGGGTGAGGTTGATAGCAAAGTTCTAAAGATACTTCATCTCAGGATTGCTTCTTGTAACTGATATACCTTTCCTGTAATTATTAAATTAATGTAATTAATATAATAATCCCTAGTCAATAGTCTACCCTATTTATCAGATATACTGCAGATCAACATAAAGATGATATTTCATGAATTAATGTTTAGATGAATTAATGATTCTATAAAATTTATGATTTAATCAAATAATTTTAGGAAAAATATTTTTAGACATGGTCTTAGTTGCTTTGCTAAAAAGATATAATAAACTTAGAATCAAGAATAGAATGTGCTCACTCCTTATATAGTAAGTAAAGGCTGCATAATAAGAAATACAATGAATTTCTAAAAGGAGAAATAGATTTGGGACAAATTTGTGTTCAAGGTAGAACATTTTATTCCAAGGATATAGCTGTAAGTGTGCACGGTTACAAAGCAAGGCCATGACAAACTCTTGCTTTGAACTTATAACTAGCATATAGAATAAAAAACCACTTTGAACTTAATATCAACATCCATATTTAATTCCAATTTTATGTAACATTTTATCTATGTGGTAATTTTCTAAAGAACTTTTTTTCTAAGAAGGTATAAAAAGGCAAAAGAAAAGAAATAAAATTGTTGGTTGGTGGGTGGATTGGCTGGTTGGTTGGTTGGTTGAATGGTTTGACTTGGGGAGCTCTGCCCTGTCCATCCAAGTATATATGTCTGTTTTGTCTGTTCATGAGTAGGTATATGTATGTGTATGTGAGCAAGCATGAATACTTATGGAGTGTACGAGACAGATGGTTGGACACAACAAAAATGTGGATATGTTAATATGTATATGAAAATGTGTATATGAATGCATGTGTGTCTGGGTATATTTGCCTGTATAACGCATCTTAATTATTTTCCTTTATTTCCTCTCTTGTTCACGAAGAGTTAGCCAACTTAGTCAGAGAGGCTTCTGGCTGACTTACCGGAGAAAGGAGCACTAGCAATAAATCATTTTACTTAATTCATGCTGCTAAAGAGCATGTTTTAATATCCAGATATTATCCCTTATTAAAGCATAAGTAATAAAAATTTCAAAAAGAGTTAAGTTTCCAAAGCAATTAATGAAGCATAGAACAGTAAGAAAGAGTTTTTAGTATAGAACAGTAAGAAAGACCTAAGTTTCCCAAGCACTTATTTAAGCATAAAGAGTCAAATAAAGCACAGAAAGTTATAAAGTTATAAAGCACAGAGATAAAGAGAAAAGAAGGCAACAGTTTTCAACCATAGAATAAGCAAGAAAGATTTTCAGATTTCTTAGAAGTTATCAGCAAGCATTCAGTATAATTAGAAAGTTAGACAGTCAAAGACCATCAGTCTTTAAAGCTATGTCCAAGCTGTGTCCAGCTTCAGCCCACTCCTGTCTAGGCTGGCTCCTGGTGAATGGGTGTACAGAATTAGGCTAATCTATATATTTCTAGATAAGCAGATTTAATGAAGGTGTTCAGAGAGGTCAGTATCAGTAATCTTACTCGCTAAACTTGACTATAGCACCATTCGTTCTGGGTCTTTATGGTGATATTCTCAATACTTGTAAACTCTAACTTAACATAGAAATAACATTCTTGAATTTTCTCTCTGAATTTGTAGAAAGATCTATGGCTTGGTAAGACATTCACATGTTAATTCTATGCATCATCATCATAAATGCTGCATTGATGTAATGCATTCCTAAATAATGTTAACTTATTTGACATCTGTTAATCTTGCTTTACATATAGAACATATATCTAAGATGTATATGTTTTCTTTGATTGGTCTGATACACTTTTACTGATTCAAATATAGCTAAGTTGTAGAGGGCTTCCCTAGTATCCACAAGGACTTGAGTTCCATCTCCTGAATGTACCTAACTAAACTCTCTCTCCCCACTCCCTCCCTCTCTATCTTTCTGACACACACTTCAGCATGTGCATGCACACACATAAACATGTATGAAGGAAGTGTGGGTGGGATACTTGCAATCTTAAGGATTTTATTTATTTATTTATTTATTTATTTATTTATTATTTTCTTTATTTATATTTCAAATGCTATCCTGAAAGTTCCCTTTACCCCCCCAACCCTGCTCCCCTACACACTCACTCCCACTACTTGGCCCTGGCCTTCCCCTGTGCTGGGTCATATAAAGTTTATAAGACCAAGCGGCCTCTCTTCCCAATGATGCCTGATTAGGCCATCTTCTGCTACATATGCAGCTAGAGACACAAGCTCAGGGGGTACTGGTTAGTTCATATTGTTGTTCCACCTACAGGGTTGCAGCCCCCTACAACACCTTGGGTACTTTCTCTAGCTCCTCCATTGGGGACCCTGTGTTCCATCCAATAGCTGACTGTGAGCATCCACTTCTGTGTTTGCCAGGTACTGGCAAAGCCTCACAAGAGGCTGCTATATCAGGGTCCCTTCAGCAGAATCTTGCTGGCGTGTGCAATAGTATCTGGGTTTGGTGGCTGATGATGGGATGGATTCCTGGATGAGGTAGTCTCTGGATAGTCTATCCTTTCATCTTAGCTCTAAATGTTGTCTCTGTACCTATATCCTTTCATGGGTATTTTGTTCCTTATTCTAAGGAGGAATGAAGTATCCACACGATGGTCATTCTTCTTGGTTTTCTTGTATTTTGCAAGATGTATCTTGGGTATTCTAAGTTTCTGGGCTAATATCCACTTATCAGTGAGTGCATATCTAGTGACTTCTTTTGTGATTGGGTTACCTCACTAAGGATGATATCCTCCAGATACATCCATTTGCCCAAGAATTTCATGAATTCATTGTTTTTAATAGCTGAGTAGTACTCCATTGCGTAAATGTACCACATTTTCTGTATCCATTCCTCTATTGAAGGATATCTGGGTTCTTTCTAGCTTCTGGCTATTATAAATAAGGCTGCTTAAGGATTTTAAAGTGGAAAATTCAGTAGAATTTTAGTACATGAAAACAGCTGTTGACCATCCTCACCTCTGATCGTAAGAATATTTTTATGCTGGGTGTGGTGGCGCACGCCTTTAATCCCAGCACTCGGGAGGCAGAGGCAGGNNGATTTCTGAGTTCGAGGCCAGCCTGGTCTACAAAGTGAGTTCCAGGACAGCCAGGGCTACACAGAGAAACCCTGTCTTAACCCCCTCCCCAAAAAAGAATATTTTTATTACACCCAAATAACAAACCAGACTAATTTGATATTTATTTCTCATTATCCCCTTAGTGTCTCACAAATATCTCATATAAATGGAATCATAACTGTATTTCCCTTTGTGTTATAAATTATGTACTCCTAATTTTAAGGTTGTCTAATGCTAAAAGATGCATGAGCAATGCATTTTTGTTATGCTTTAAAAATATTCCACATATGGGGCTGGTGAGGTGGCTCAGTGGTTAAGAGCACTGACTGTTCTTCCAAAGGTGCTGAGTTCAAATCCCAGAAACCACATGATGGCTCACAACCATCCGTAATGAGATCTGACGCCTTCTTCTGGTGTGTCTGAAGACAACTACAGTGTACTTACATATAATAAATAAATAAAATTAAAAAAATATTCCACATATATAAATATATCCAACTTTGTATATTAATGGTTTAAGTCATTTGCATTTCTGCTTACTACTGGAATTACTCAGAACTTACAGTTTGAACCTGGGAGGTGAGAGACTCTCAGGAATCAAAGGGAGGGACCTTAGATGAAATCCCCAACAGTAGGGAGAGGGAACTTACAGAGCCTACCTCCAGCAGGAAGACAGAGCATTAAGTGAGGGATGGATTGTCAACACACAATCTCTGACCCATAATTGTTCCTATCTCAAAGAATTACAGGGATGGAAATGGAGAGGAGCCTGAGGAAAAGAAGGTCCACATACAGAGGACTGATGGGTTTGTGTTCATTCAGAGATGATGCACCTAACTCTCAAGAGACTGGAGGCCCCAGGGAGTTTAGAGGTCAGGTGGGGTGGGGGTGGGGGCATCCACATGGAAACAGGGGTGGGAGGGGGTGAGGGATGTGGAGCAGTTGGTGGGTGGAACGGGGGGTTAGGGTAGATAATGGAATACGGAGTGTAAAAAATAAATTAATTTATAAAATAAAAATAACAATTTTTTGTTTGTTTCTTTGGTTTTGTTTTTAAAGAAAATCATGGTTCCGTATATATTTTATGGTTATCTCTGTGTTTCTAGTTGATTAAATTAAATAGGACAGTTCTGAAGTGTAAATTTCTTGGGTCTTTTTTTCATATTCAGTTGTGACATGTGATGTTTTTGTGGAAACTGTTTTATGAGAGGATGTTTTGCTGAGGAAGACACTTGAGAAGACATGATGTTTAGGATTATAAATATAACCCCACAGATAGTAAGAAGATTCGCTTGCATTGGTTCCCTTTGCAATGCTTTGCTGGTCTTTGCTGTTCTTCGGTTGTCATGACTTTATGGATAGAAGAGTATCAAATAACTTCTTGTGGCATTCCAGCTCTTTCTTGCCTCTTCCATGCACTTACGACAATTCAGCAGAGCCTCACAGTTCCTTCTCAATCAAGCTGTTGCTACTGATTCATTTTTAGTTTTTGTTGATCGGATGTGACTATCTCTACTGATTTGTGTTTGGAATCACCCCCAAAGAACTACTTCTAAACAGGTGCACATCCCCCTGTCCTGTGAACCATCTTTCTCCCCTACCTTTTGTCAGTGGGCTAAATGTGTAGTTGAAGCATTTAAGAACCTTTATTAAAGTAGGTTTTGAAAAATCTATGCCAACAGAATTCAAATTCTGATATTGATTGTATTGAGTCTGTGGGTCTACTTTGGAATATAGTACAACCTTAAGTCTTCAAACTGTGTTTCACTGGTGGATTTGGTTAGGCTCAAGATATTTTATGTCTTCTTATGAAGGATTTGGTTTTATTTTGTTTTGTGTTATTAAGACAGTCTCGGAGGTAACTCCAGCTATTATTTAATACATAATTCTCTAGCCTCAGCATTCTAATTTCTGAGACTGACAGGCATGTACAACCATACTTAACAGTAATATTGATTACCCTGGGGTTTCTTTGTCAAATTGTGGAATCAGGATAATAATAGTTTCATAGCATTAGTTAATATTAATTACATAGATTGTTTGTCATGATATCTTCATGAAAGCATGTTGTATTAGTCAGGGTTCTCTAGAGTCACAGAACTTGCAGATAGTCTCTATATAGTAAAGGAATTTATTGATGACTTACAGTCTGCAGTCCTATTCCCAACAATGGTTCAGTAGTAGCTGTGAATGGAAGTCCAAGGATCTAGCAGTTGCTGAGTCCCACACCGCAAGAAGGCGAAAGAGCAAGAGCCAGACTCCCTTCTTCCAATGTCCTTATATGGTCCCCAGCAGAAGGTGTAGCCCAGATTAAAGGTGTGTGCCACCACACCTTT
>NC_034613.1:67808241-67815945 GCF_900095145.1 Mus pahari | reverse complement strand
TGCCTCAGCTTGGCTATCCTGGATCTTGCTCTGTAGATTNNNCTTGAACGCAGAGATCAGCATGCCTGACTCCTGGAATTAAAGGTGTGTACCACCATGCCAGGATCTAAATAGCCACTACACATGTAATTGACTTAAGAGAGATTAATGATAAATCTTTATATTTTTGATAAAATTTATATATTTTAAATATGTTTTAAATAACATTAGTATCATTTACTAATATAGTAGAAGGGGCAGAAATTCATAAACCTAAAAGGAGTACGCAAAGAATCTAAAACCTGACTAGAAAATTTTATTGTGACCTAAACTTAATGATTTGCCCTATACTCATGCCATTGTTTCCTTGAGCTTAAATATCTCATCTATTTTTCAACAAAGTGTAAAGAGGAAAGAGCAAATATTTAAAGTCCTTCCATCTTTTTCAGAACTTTGTAAATATTCATACTATACATAATATCATTTCTGTCATTTTACTTTTTATTTATTTGGGGGGAAGGGGATTTGAGACAGGGTTTCTCTGTATAGCTCTGGCTGTCCTGGAACTCACTTTGTAGACTAGGTAGGCCTCGAACTCAGAAATCCGCCTGCCTCTGCCTCCCGAGTGCTGGGATTAAAGGTGTGTGCCACCACGCCTGACTTCACTTTACTTTTTAAATTGAAAATAGTATACAATACATTATTATAATGAATTTCATCTCCCCCAGTACCTTTCAAATCCTCTCCAATCCCTACATATACAATTCCATACCCTTTCTTTCTCTCTTTAGAAGGAAAAATAAAAACAACACACACATACAAACCGCAAAAACAGAAACCAAAATATAGAAGCAAAAGACAATTGAGGCCAAAAAGAAGAAAATGTACAAACAAGGCAACATGATACAATAAGTCTACAAAATACTCTTCAGTTCTTTTTGTGTTAGCTAACTCCCCCTTTGCAGAACTCCTCTGAAGGATGGCTAGTATGCCTAGTAAGAGTCATTTGAAAATAACCTGAGGTTTTCTTTTCAAGCATGTATCAGTTACAGATAGCTTCTTGATTAGAGGTTGGAGCCCATGTCCATTTTCCTCCCTCAGCACTAGAACTCCATTTGGCTTGAACCTGTGTAGGTCTATATGTCCTACCACACTTCTTACGTATATTTGTCTTGTAGCGTCTGGAATAATAAATAAATAAATAAATAAATAAATAAATAAATAAATAAATAACAAATGTCCACTGCTATGATGGCTAAGAACCTGAGCCTGCATAGCCCATAGGCCTAGGTGAAACCCAAATATATTCATTCTGCCAAAGGAACATTGCAACATAGTGACTTCTAATGACAGTATGCTATACCCATAGACCAGTGCCTCCATCCATCATAAGAGATACTTCATATTACAATATATGGGAACTAATACAGAGAACCCCAACCATACAATGTGCAAAGAAGCTTTGGAGTATTCAGTTTTAAATAGGATGTCACCCTGAAAGCTCTGGAGATCAGGGAGTTTTGTTGAAGATGAGGTAGAAGTAGTTCACATTGGTTTTACTTTTTTTCACATATTTAATTATTTCAGTTTGTGTTTGTGTGTGAGTTAAAGCATGTCCGCTCTTTAACTATTCTGTGTCATTGAAAATAAAGTTGAGTGTGAAACTATTTTGTCATGTTTACAGCTCATTTTGTTAATTAAGAATACTTAGATATGGGGCTGGTGAGATGGCTCAGTGGGTAAGAGCACCTGACTGCTCTTCCGAAGGTCCGGAGTTCAAATCCCAGCAACCACATGGTGGCTCATAACCATCTGTAACAAAATCTGGTGCCCTCTTCTGGAGTGTATGAAGACAGCTACAGTGTACTTACATATAATAAATAAATAAATAAATCTTTAAAAAAAAAAGAATACTTAGATATTTCATGATGCTTCACATGTGTTTGAAAATAAGAAGCAGGGTAGGGAGAAGATGTGGAATTATAGACTATTATGATGCTAAGTAAAAGTAAACTATCTTATTTGTTTAATTCATGATTCTAGATGTTTCTATGAAAAAATATACTTTTTTTTAAAACAGAGTAAATTAAAGATGATTCATTCTTATATAACCTAGACTATTCCTCAAGTGAAATGTATCTGTTCATGTAAATGGTAATACCTAAGCATATTCTTATTTGACAGAAACTTATACATACTTAGATTTGGGCATAGCAAATAATGATATGAATTTAGAAGTAACTAAGTTATTGAAGAGTGTTGCTAATATATTAATGGAAGATGAAAGGCATGGTTTAAAAAAAGGCCAAAAAGGTGCACACTATTTTTCAGAAGATATTAAAATCAACTCATGCTGCTTTTCATTATTTTATACTAGCCTAGAAATCCTATACCTCCTAAAATCTACAGTATGTGAGATACAGGAATACTAAGGCTAAAATTGTACAGTGGAAAATGGCAACGTCATGAAGATAGGCAAAATGCAGGACAATCCACCAAAACAAAGTATGAATAAAAAATGCTGTAATAAAACAAAAATGAAATAAACAATTAATTAAAATTCTAAGGAAGAAGAAATAAAAGGGGAAATATGACTCTTAGCTCTTGTTTTGTATCAGTTAAAATATTATCTCTGTCATAACTTTAAAATAATTTTATATGTATTTATTTATTGTTTGCTTTTTGCTTGTGTGTTTTGTATATATGTGCATATGTACCCACACACACATCACACCACACACTTGGAGATTATACATCAATGTCCAGGAATCAGATGTCTCCTTCTACTATATGGTCATTAGATTTTGCAGGGAAGGGTCTTTACCTTCTGCACCATTTCAATGACTGTCCAGTTGTAATAATTTTTAAATTAATAATACTATAATTTGATTACAGTATATATTAGAGAATTGCCTAAATTTAAAAAAATCCATCATTTTTTCTTTTTCATCTTCTTTTTTACCTGTAGTTTAATTATAGAAAGTATATGCATTTTTGTGTTTCCATACACACATGTATATATAACATCCAAAGATCTATATTTAAATCCTAATATCTTTTAAAAAAATTTCTTCAACATGCAGACCACCAGTTAGACCAGCACAATTTGAAGAAAATGAAGTGACCATAGGAATAGGAGTTTATTTTGGCATGTTCAATTCTATTCCATTGATTGACCTGTCTATCTCTGTATCAATACCATGCAGGGTTTTTTGTTTGTTTGGTTTGTTTGTTTGTTTGTTTGTTTATTTTTTAATAGCTATTGCTCTGTAGTACAGCTTGAAGTAAGGGATGGTGATTCCCTAACAAGTTCATTTATTGTTGAGAATGGTTTTCATTATCCTTGTTTTGTTGTTGTTGTTGTTGTTCTTTCAATATGAAGTTGAGCATTGCTCTTTCTATAGTCTGTGAAGAACTGAGTTGGAATTTTGATGGGGATTGCATTGAATCTGCAGATTACTTTTTTGATAAGATGGCCATTTTTGCTATGTTAACTCTACTGATCCATGAGCATGGGACATCTTTCCATCTTTAATTTCTTGGGATTTGAAGTTATTGTCACAGAAAATTTTCACTTGCTTGGTTATAGTCACACCAAGCCAAAACGTTCAGAATACCCATGATAAAACTCACAGAGCATATGAAGTTTAACTAGAAGGAAGGTCCAAGTATGGCTACTTCAGTCCCACTTAGAAGGGGGAGGCAAACTAATCCCCAGAAGAAAAGGAAGGAAGAGATCTGTGTGGGAGAGGGGAGGGGGAGGGGAAAGTGGGGCAGGATCAGATATTAGGGATGACTGAAGAGAAGCCTGGAGTGCTAGTCGAATGAGTAGAAAAATGTAGCAGTGAGGGGTGGGAGATGGGGGGAACCTTTAGAAAGTCCCAGATACCAGGAATGTGAGAGGCTCCCAGGATCCAATGGGAATGAACTTAGCTGAAATGCCCAACAGTGGAGAGATGGAAACTAAAGAGATTGCCTACAGTATATAGACATGGCCCCATTTGAGAAATGGGGCCACCTATCATCAAAATTCCTGACCCAGAATTGTTCCTGTCTAAAGGAAATGCAGGGACAAAAATTGAGCAGAGACTAAATGAAACACCATCTAGATATTGGTCAACATGGGATCCATCCCATGCACAGGAACCAACCACCCTCCCGAAAGACACTATTACTGATGCCATGTTGTGCTTGCAGTAGGTGCCTAGCATGGCTGTCCTCTGAGGAATTCTACTAGCAGCTGACTGAGACAGATGCAGATACTTACAGTCAACCTGTACTGGCTAGTTTTGTGTCAACTTGACACAGCTGGAGTTATCACAGAGAAAGGAGCTTCAGTTGAGGAAATGCCATCACAAGATCCAGGTGCAAGGCATTTTCTCAATTAGTGATTGAGGGGGAAAGGCCCCTTGTGGGTGGGACCATCTCTGGACTGGTAGTCTTGGGTTCTATAAGAGAGCAGGCTGAGCAAGCCAGGGTAAGCAAGCCAGTAAAGGACATCCCTCCATGGCCACTGCATCAGATCTTGCTCCCTGACCTGCTTGAGTTCCAGTCCTGACTTCTTTCAGTGATGAACAGCAATGTGGAAAAGTAAGCTGAATAAACCCTTTCCTCCCCAACTTGCTTCTTGGTCATGATGTTTGTGCAGGAATAGAAACCCTGACTAAGACACAACCATTGGACTGAGGCTGAGGACCCCTGTGGAAGAGTTAATGGAAGTACTGAAGAAGCTGAATGGGATTGCAACCCCACAGGAATAACAACAGTGTCAACTGACCCAGACCCCTCAGATCTCCCAGAGGCTAAGTTTCCAACCAAAAAGCATGCATGGACTGGTCCTTCATCCCTGCTACATAAGCAGCAGAGGACTGCCCTGTCTGGCCTCAGTGGGAAAGGATGAGCTTAATCCTGTAGAAAATTCATGCCCCAGGAAAGGGGGATGCTAATGGGGTAAGAAGGAAGTAGGTGTGTGTGTGTGAGGGAGCACCCTCTCAGAAGCAAAGGGGAGGCATGAAGAACTCATGGATGAGGACCCGGAAGGGGGAGCAACATTTGGAATGTAAGTAAATAAAATAATTAATAAAACAATACAATAAAGTTTCTACCATGCTATAATTCATTCACCATAGCTGTGATGATTTATGTATGTTTGGTCCAGGAAGTGACACAATTAAGAGATGTGACCTTGTTGGAGTAGATGTAGTGTTACTGTGGGCAGGAGCTTTAAGATCCTCATTATAGCTGCCTGGAAGGTAGTCTTCTTATAGAGGCTTTCAGATGAAGACACAAAACTCTCAGCTCCTCCTGCCTTGTTGGTAATGGACTGAAACTCTGAACCTGTAAGCCAGCTCAAATTAAATGTTCTATTTATAAGAGTTGCCTTGGTCATGGTGTCTGTTCACAGCAGTAAAATACTATTACAATAGCCAAGAATTTGATAATTATACAGCATCTAATTTGCAGTCTATATCCAAGATTCTCAATATTGTTTTCAAATTTTATTCCATTGATATTAGTCCCATTTAAACCAGATCATTTCTCAACCCTTCTTTGGTACTTCATGATAGTCACAGTTTTGAAAAATCAAAGCTAGTTAGTCTCTTAACTGCTCTGATTGCTCTACTATGACTAGATGAGGTTTACACTTTTCTGCAATAGAACTTCATCCATCCTATGGCATAGTTTTCATTGCAACTTACCAGGAGATTTAACACCACACCATTATGGTGTTCGGAGTTTGATCATTTCGTTATGTGATAGTCACCATATGTTTTCATGTTTAAGCTACTTTTCCTTGATGATAATGTGTACTTCAATGCAACTTTCACTCACTGTGAGTCTCATTTTGCTTATCATCTCCACCATATGTTCTTGCAAATAAAATACACATACTCTGTGTGGAGGTTATTTGAACGCCTTTAGAAGTGTTCCTCAAAGCATCTAGGTAATTTAGTCTTAGAGACAAGACCTGCTCTAGGTATCTCCAAAGTGAAAATCACAGTATAGGACAGAAACATCAGGAGAAGTAAAAATATCAAATGTTTTGAAGCATTATATTGATGTGAAGGTATAAATTTACATAAGAAGTATAAGCAAGAATCAGTACAATATCATTTAAGTCAAAGAGCAATTTCACTCCTTTCACAAAGTATGATATTAGCTGATATGAACCCTTCTTCATTCTTTCAAGGCCTTGCCTAGGAGTTCCAATCAGTCCTTTATAGTTACAAAAGATTATATTTAGTGAGTAATTTATTTACTTCTATCCAAACTAATTATTTTTATGCTAATGTTTTTACTATGATACATCTACTTATATAGGTATATTATATAAAATATTCACATCCAAATATATTACATTATCCTGTTACTGATTAAAATTTCATAGAATCTTAATTACTAGTTCACTTAATTACTTAGCATTAGACTAACTTCTGCTAAGAATTTAATGATAAGAATATTCTCTTCTGATATATACAAATATACAAAAAATGTCATGGGTTCACATCTTGGATGATCAACATATTTTTGGTAGCGTCTACTTTTTACATACCCAAAATTCATAATTTCTTGTTAATATAATGCTTAAAGACCTCCAAGACTAAGGCTATTTTGTTATTGTTGTTGTTGCTGTTATTTTAATACATGATGAAACATGAATCAAAGTATGATAACTCAAATATATTTCAAATCAGGTCACAAATATATGTTTATGGAATGGAATTTGAAAAACTATATGAATCAGCTAGTAATTGGTAAAACATCTGATTTACTTGTTTTTCTTGTATTTGAGGAAGATATCAAATTTAGTCAATTCTAATATTTATATGAATTTTAGCCAAATGTATACATATGTGTAAATATTTTCTTACAGATGAATGCATCGTATAATAAGTGGTCTACACATGAACTAAGGCTATCACATGAACACCCCTTTACTCATCAATCTTTTGCCCTGTGACTATATATGTTTTTGTTTTATTTTGTTTTGTTTTGTTCTTGTTTTCTTCATATTTATGGGTAGCTCGCCGGGCAGTGGTGGTGCAAACCTTTAATCCCAGCACTCCAGAGGCAGAGGCAAGCGGATTTCTGAGTTCCAGGCCAGCCTTGCCTACAGAGTGAGTTCCAGGACAGCCAGGGCTACACAGAGAAACCCTGTCCTGAAAACCAAAAAAAAAAAAAAAAAAAAAAGCAGAGCATCTTTTTTTGAACACCATATCTCATTTTACTTGCTGGAATTAGCTACCAGGTATTTGAAAGAAGAAATGTATTTCTGATTAGTCAAACTCAAATTAAATTTTTATATTATGAGGCATAAAATGAAAGATCTCCCATACTCATGGATTGGTAGGATTAACATAGTAAAAATGGCCGTCTTACAAAAACAATCTATAGATTCAATGCAGTTCCCATCAAAATTCCAACACAGTACTTTACAGATCTTGAAAGAACAATACTTAACTTCACTTTATATGGAAAAACAAAGGACCCAGGATAGTTAAAACAATCATGTATAAAAAAGGGAGTTCTGCCTAAACCTGATAAACAGCTTCAGTGCAGTAGCTGGATACAAAATTAACTCAAACAAATCAGTGGCCTTCCTCTACACGAAGGACAGATGGGACAAGAAAGAAATTAGGGAAACAACACCCTTCACAATAGTCACAAATAATATAAAATACCTTGGTGTGACTCTAACTAAGGAAGTGAAAGATCTGTATGATA
>NC_034613.1:67799290-67806862 GCF_900095145.1 Mus pahari | reverse complement strand
CTCAAGGAGGCTGCAACCCTGTAGGTGGAACAATATGAACTAACCAGTACCCCCTGAGCTCATGTCTCTAGCTGCATATGTATGAGAAGATGGCCTAATCGGCCCTCATTGGAAGAGAAGCCCCTTGGTCTCACAAACTTTATATGACCCAGCACAGGGGAAGGCCAGGTCCAAGTAGTGGGAGTGAGTGGGTAGGGGAGCAGGGTTGGGGGGTGTATAGAGAACTTTCAGGATAGCATTTGAAATGTAAATAAAGAAAATAATAATAATGATAATAAAATAAAAAAAGGAGCTCTGGAGCTATAGCCATCCTTGATTTCAAGCTGTACTACAGGGCAATAGTAATTTTAAAAAAATTGCATGTTATTGGTATAACAACAGACAGATTGATCGATGCAATCAAATCAAAGAGCCAGAAGTAAATACATGTGGTTACATGATTTCTGACAAGTCAAAACTATAAAATAGAAAAAAAGAAAGCATATTCAACAAATGGTGTTAGCCTAACTAGATGTCTGCATGTAGAAGAATGCAAATGGTTCCATCTGTCACCCTGCACAAAATTCATGTCAAAATGGAACAAGACCTCACCATAAAACTGGATACACTAAATCTGATAGAAGAGAAAGGGTGAAATAACCTTGAACTCATTGGTATAGGAGATAACTTCCTGAACAGAACACCAAACAACTCAGGCACTGTGATCACCAATTAATAAATGGTACCTCACGAAACTGAAAAGCTTCTATTAAGGCAAAAGACACCATGAAAGGCAGCCCTTTGGGGAAAGATTTCCCCAAACTCCACATCTGGCAGAGAACTAATATAGAAAATAACGAAGTCAAGAAACTAGACATTAACAAACCAAATAACCAAATTTAATAGTAGAGTACAGATCTTAACAGAATTCTTGACAGGGTTATCTCTTATGGCCAAGAAGCTCTTAAAGAACTGTTCAACATCCTGAGTCATCAGGGAGATGCAAATCAAAAATGACTCCAAAATTTCCATCTTATGCCCATCAGAATGGCTAAGATCAAAAACTCAAAGATCAGCATATGCTGGCAAGGTTATGGAAGAAAAGGAACACCCCTCCATTGCTTCTGAGTGCAAACTTGTATAACCATTTTGGAATTCATTTGTCAGTTTCTCAGACAATTGGGGCTCAATATACCTCAAGACCCAGCTATACCACTCCCAGGCATGTACCCAAAAGATCCTCCATCCTACCACAAGGACACTTGTTCAATTGTTCATTTGAGCATTGTTCACAATAGCTAGAACCTAGGAACAACCTAGATGTACCTCAACTGAAAAATGGATAAAGAAAATGTTCTACATTTACACAATAGATTGATACTCAGCCATTAACAACAATGGCATCATGAAATTTACAAGCAAATGGATAGAACTAGAACAGATTATTCTATGTGAGATAACCAGACTCTTAAGACAAACATGGTATGTTGTCACTTATAAATGGATATTAGTAATAAAATACAGGATAACCATGTACATACCACAGACCCACAGACCCAAAGAAGCTAAGTAACAATGAGGGCCAATGGGGCATGGGGAATGATTGAATCTCACTGAGAAGGCAAAATAGAATAGACATTTTGGGTGAATTAGGGGATGGTACTGGGTGGAAAAAGGGCATGAGGATGGGAATAAAAAAGAGGATGTGGAGAGATGACAGAGGAAGCAGCACTGGGAAAGACAACTGAATTGGAGGGAGCATCTCTGGGATTAGATAGAAACCTATGGCAATAGACACTCCCAGGTAAGACTACTATCAGTAGGGGATATGAAGCCTGATCAGGTCATCTCCTATAATATAGCAAGACTTCCAGTGGAGGAATTGAGGCACCAACTGAGCCACAAAACCTTAGACTCACAATTTGTCCTATCTACAAAATGTGCAGGTGTAAAAGATAGAGTAGAAATTGAGGGGATAACTGGCATACTTTGAGACTCATGCCAAAACCTGACACTATATATGCTGTTATACTTGTAGACAGGAACCTACCATAAGTCTCATCTGAGAGGCTTCACTCAGCAGCTGATGGAGACTGATGCAGAAATCCATAGCCAAATGTTAGATAGTGCTTGGGGAACCCTATGGAAGAGGGAGAATGATTGTAGGACCCAGAGGGTTCAAGGTTACTAAAAGAAAACTTATAGAATCAACTAACCTAGGCCCAAAGGGTCTCATAGACAATGAACTGCCAACCAGAGGGCATGAATGGCCAGACCTAGATCCTCTGCAAATACAAAAAAAAAAATGTTGTACAGTTGGGTTTTCATGTGAGATGCCTAAGTTGAGAGCAGGGGCTCTCTGTGACCCCATTGCCTGCCTTTGGCTACTTTTTCCTTAACTGGGTGGCCTAGTCTATATTCAATAGAAGATGTGTCTAAACCGACTGCAACTATGCTAAGGCTGCTTGATACCCATGAGAGCCCTTCCATTTTCTGAGAACAATAAGAAGAGAGGTAAATGGGGTAGAGGGAAGATCAGGGAGAGATTGGCTACTGGGAGGAGAGAAGTGAAGGGAAGCTAGGATACAAAGTAACTTAGCCAATAAATCAGTAAATAAAATAATACAAGTACATCAATAATTCAAACACACAAATCAATAAAATACAAATATAATTTTAAGAAATCCAAGCAGGACATTAAATGACATGCTGACTATGTTTAAAACAGTATTCAATAAAAATCTCCCTGTTCATCACTTTACACTATTATACACTGCAAGCAGGTGTATAATACTCCAAAATGAAATCTTTAAACATTTTTCTATTTGTTTCTCTTTTTTTAGACATTTTCTTTATTTACATTTCAAATGTTATCCCCTTTCCCAGTTTCCACTCCGAAAATCCTCTATCCCCTCCCCCCTCCCCCTGCTCCCTAACCCACTCACTCCCATTCCTGGTCCTGGCATTCCCCTGTACTGGGGCATAGAGCCTGCACAGGAACAAGGGCCTCTCCTCCCATTGATGGCTGACTAGGCCATCTTCTGCTACATATATAGCTAAAGCCACAAGTTCCACCATGTGTTTTCTTTGATTGGTGGTATAGTTCCAAGGAGCTCTGGGGGTACTGGTTAGTTTATATTGATGCCCCTCCTATGGGGCTTCAGACCCCTTCAGCTCCCAGGGTACTTTCTCTGGCTTCTTCATTGGGGACCTTGTGCTCCAACCAATGGATGATTGTGAGCATCCACTTCTGTATTTGCTGGGCACTGGCAGACCCTCACAGGAGACAGCTGTATCAGGCTGTCAGCAGGCTCTTGTTGGCATCTGCCTAGTGTCTGGGTTTGGTGGTTGTTTATGGGATGCATCCCCAAGTGGGGCAGTCTCTGGATGATTGTTCCTTCAGGCTCTGCTTTGAACTTTGTCTCTGTAACTCCTTCCATGGCTATTTTCTAATGAGAGACGTAAAAGGAGGGGATCCAGATGGGAGAGAAGATGTGGAGGAACTGGGAGGGATAGACAGAACAGAAACAACAATTGGTATGCCAGTGCCTGGCAAACACAGAAGTGGATGCTCACAGCAAGCTATTTAATGGAACACAGGGTCCCCAATGGAGGAGCTAGAGAAAGTACCCAAGGACCTGAAGGGGGCTGCAACCCTGTAGGTGGAACAACAATATGAACTAACCAGTACCCCCTGAGTTTGTGTCTCTAGCTGCATATGTAGCAGAAGATGGCCCAATTGGCCATCATTGGGAAGAGAGGCCCTTTGGTCTTGCAAACTTTATATGACCCAGCACAAGGCAAGGCCTGGGCCAAGTAGTGGAAGTGAGTGGGTAGGGGAGCAGGGGCGGGCGGGGGGGGGGTATAGGGAACTTTTGGGATAGCATTTGAAATGTAAATAAAGAAAATAATAATTTTCTTAATAAAAAAAAATAAAAATAAAAAAAGAAAACTAGACATCACAAAAAAAAGAAACAATTGGGATATATTATGTGAGAAAATAATCTATCAAGGAAAATGTCTGTGATAAATAGCTTCACAATTAGAATATTTTATTCATTTCATATTGTATATGAGGTTTATAAATTACATGTTTGTAACTTATTAAAAACAACACCATATGCCAAAATACTGTAGTATTACGGCACATATTTCTTATCTTAATATTCTGTTTCAATATGTATTACGGGAACACAGATCTTGTTCTCAAAAAGCAGTTCAATTGAAAATGAATTTCATTAATAGAAACAAAAGCTAATCTAGAAAAAGGAAGGATTTGTGTTGTGGAATTTAGAAATATTTCTGTCTTCATTGGTTCAGTGCATGATCTCAAACTCATGAGTTCAAGGGCAGCACTAATTGTAGTCAGTGGATTTTTTTAAGAGAGCTCAGAAAGTTGAGAAGAGGTTCATAGGAGGGAGGTGGATATAAGAGTAGAAATAGAGTTGAAAATGGTATGAATACATTGTATGCAATTAACAAAGAATTCTTTAAAACTGCATTGAATTATTTTTTATAATTTTAGCACACTTGTTTAATCACTGTTGGATTAAAACTAAGTTATAGGATCATTGCTAGAGAAATTTGAGTATTTCACTGATAACACTGATTGTCATTGGTGTTCTTCAACTCTATTCATAAGGCTGATAACTCAAAATACAGAAGAAAATATGCCAAACAATCCTTTTAAATTGGTGTTAATTGCATAACATGGACGCTTATTTTAGACTTGGTTATAAATAAAGATTAAGAGTCAATGAAATCTTGGGTACTCTGTACTATTTTTGGCTAATATCCACTTATTAGTGAGTACATACCATGCATGTTGTTTTGGGTCTGAGTTACCTCACTCAGAATAATATTTTCTAGTTCCATCCATTTGCCTGCAAAACTCAGGATGTCCTTGTTCTTTTTTTTTTTTTTTTTTTTTTTTTAATGGTTTTTCCAGACAGTGTTTCTCTATATAGCCCTGGCTGTCCGGGAACTCACTCTGTAGACCAGGCTGGCCTGGAACTCAGAAATCTGCCTGCCTCTGCCTCCCAAGTGCTGGGATTAAAGGGGTGCGCCACCACGCCCGGCTGTCCTCATTCTTAATAGCTGAGTCCACAAAACTCAAAAAGGTCAATAACTCGAAGAGTCCAAGTGAGGATGCCTCAATCCCACTTGGGAGAGGAAAGAAAGTAATCACAAGGGGAGAGGGAGGGGCCTGGGTGGGAAATGTGATAGGGGGTAGGGATGATTTGTTATTGGATGGGGGAAATGGACTGAAGCCCTGAGGGCCAGCAGAAAGAATGGAATATACCAGAGACCTGGGAGGTGAGAGACTCTCAGGAAACAAAGGGAGGGACCTTAGATGAAATCCCCTACAGTGGGGAGAGGGAACTTACAGAGCTCACCTCTAGCAGGAAGACAAGACATCAAGTGAGGGATGGGGTTGTCATCCCACAGTCACAACTCTGACCCATAATTGTTCCTGGCTGAAAGAACTGCAAGGATGGAAATGGAGAGGAGTGTGAGGAAAAGGAGGTCCAGGGATAGGCTCAAAGTGGGATCCAGCTTAAGGGGTGGTCCCAAAGCCTGACACTATTACTCAGGCTATGGAGTGCTCACAATAAAGGACCTAGCATCACCACACTTGTGAAGACCCAAGAAACAGCTGAAAGAGTCAGATGCAGATATTTGCACCCAATTAATGGACAGAAGCTGCTGACCCCTGTGGTTGAATTCGGGAAAAGCTGAAAGAAGCTGAGGCAGAGGGCTACCCTGTAGAAGAACCAACAGTCTCAATTAACCTAGACACCTGAGATCTCTCAGACACTGTACCACCAACTAGGCAGCATACACCAGCTGATATGAGGCCCCCCAACATGCATACAGCAGAGGATTGCTGGGTCTAGATTCAGTCAGAGATGATGCACTTAACCCTCAAGAGACTGGGAGTTTAGAGGTATAGTAGAGTAGGGGTCTGGGTGTCAGGACATCCTCTTGGAGACAGTGGGACAGAAAGGAGGTATAGGACAGTCAGAGGGTAGACTGGGAGCAGAATAAAATCTGGAGTGTTAAAAAAAGATTAATTAAAATTAAAAAACAAACAACAAAAATAACTGAAAAAAACAGTGAAATTATTTTGAAATTCTAACATGGCTTAAGAGAAAGTTCTTACAGAAAACATTCTTTCAACAAGCTTTCTAAAGCAACGTAACTATGTACATCTACCCAAGTCTACCCTCAATAAATAGCTAGTAACAAATTTATTTGTACATAACACATAAAATAATTATTATATTAATATAAATACTAATGTCTATAATAGCAAGAAAAGTACCTTGTACAATCAGAAAAGATTATGACTTTCAGAAGCCAATGAGCCAATTTAAAGGACAAGTAAAATTTAATTATGATTGTGTGATTTTATCTTTATGGCATTATACCTCATCTATTACATCACAGCACACAAGAAGTTATCTATGATGTGCATAAGCATCAAAAATTGTTTTGTTAGTTATGACAATTTTCTGTAATTACAACTTGAGCCTCACATGAGTCACTACAATAATGTAATTTTTATTCATTCATTTGTGTTTTATGCTTGAATGAAGGGCAAATGAAGTATAGTGAGAACTACTTCCCTAAATATAACAGTAATGTAAATTTATTTCCAGTTTCCAAAAATCCACTGTTATTTATAAAATGAACATTTCTGAACTACTAATGAACTAATGTTTCTTAAGTGACTTTAACTTTAATCTTGATATCAATTTGCTTAAGTCCATTCATGTGTATACTTCCCAATGATTTCAGAGATCTAAAAAGTCATCTTTGGCTGAGGGCCATAAATATTCACTGTGTTAGAACTGTATGTCTACATATCATTCTTGAATGCATACTTGTTTTTTTTCATGTGAATCATTTTGTATTTTATATGACTCAATAACCTAGCACAACCATCAAATTTTACAATTTAAATAAAACATTTCAGCAATCTGAAAATCTGTTAGCCAATCATTTTACTATTTTAAATCATTATAATTGATTACTGACACTTAAAAATTTTTATTTTAATGAGAGCATAGGTATGTTAAATTCTATGTTTTGCTATTAATAAAGTTTACATTGTGATTTCTAATGATGAATTATGAAATTGAAATTTTTCATCAACTAAAGGACATTAACTTTTGGTAAAATCCCATGTACATATCTGTGTGTAGCTTAAATTCATAAATACTTAATATGTCTATTCTTTATGGGCTATTACTTATGACTTAGGCAGAGGAAGATGTAAAGATAAAAGCAGAACTTCTAAAACTATATAGATGACATACATATGAAAAAATCTAAAGAATATGTGGGTTACCTCAAAAGATTAAATAATATTGTATAAAATTCCACATTTTTATATGATATGTAACTCTAGCTATGCAACCAGCCTTATAATGACTAATGAACCTAAGATAAAAATTATTTGAAAATCATAGTTCCTAGCCGGGCGTGGTGGCACATGCCTTTAATCCCTGCACTTGGGAGGCAGAGGCAGGCGGATTTCTGAGTTCGAGGCCATCCTGGTCTACAGAGTGAGTTCCAGGACAGGCAGGG
>NC_034613.1:67790127-67799261 GCF_900095145.1 Mus pahari | reverse complement strand
AAAATCATAGTTCCTAAAGATGTTATTTGTATCTTTAAATTGTTAATATCGATCCTAAAAGAATTCTCAGCAGAGGTAATAGTAATTAAATACATTATGCATGTAAATATATGCAACCTACTGATAGGCAAAAGCTAAAATCTCACTCTGGTGGCATGAAACCATATAAATCCAGAAAGCTTTTTTCAATTAAACTGTTCCTTGGAAAGATATCAAAAACACCCATGAAGTAGGTAATGGAATACACACTTTATAGAAATTATTTTCATTTTAACTCATAGAAAGTTTCAGGGACTTTTTAAATGCACATTATAAACAAGAAAAGGAGGAGATATTTATGCCTTGAAATGTCTTTTTTTTAAAGATTTATTTATTATATACATATGAGTACACTGTAGCTGTCTTCAGGCACACTAGAAGAGGATACTGGATCCCATTACAGATGGTTATGAGACACCATGTGGTTTCTGGTAATTGAACTCAGGACCTCTAGAAGAGCAGTCAGTGCTCTTGACTACTGAACCATCTCTCCAGCCCCTTGAAATGTCGTTAATTGATATATTATATTGAAGAGATTCTTATAAACAAACACATAATAAAACAAGAGGTGACTTCACAAAGTATTAAAATAAACTATCAGCATTGTGTCATGATAGAATCCATCTAATAGGATCTTTGTTTAAAATACATTTCCTCAAATCTGTTCATACCCTTATTTTATTTATTATAAGATAGTTTTTAAAAGCTACATGTTCCTATCTTATAACTGGAAAAGAGTGGAAAGGGCTGCAAAGTGTCATCTTCTAGGCCTCCTGACTGACATAGACATCATAATCATGAACTCATGATAACTGTGGCTAAATGAACTGTTTCTGCATAGAATTTTTAACAATTGGTCACGGATGTGACTGGAACCCTCTGAAATACAGGCTCCTGACAGATTCTAGTGAGATAAGAAGTCATTTTCAGTTGTCTATCCACTAGTGAATCTACCAGTTCAATGAGAAGACCATAAGAAGGCCCTGGTTAAATACAGCAGGTTACAAAACAAAACAAAAAGGTGTGCAGTGTGGGGATAAGGACTTATCAGAAAGACAGGGCTTGTAAGGGTGTGAGAAAAATAAAAGAGAATAATCAGAATGCATTACATACATATATGAAATTAAATCTTAGCATTTTAATATTTCAAGGTTGTATGACCTCTTTCAATGATATTTCCATTGCATGAAGTTCAATAATGGGGAAATCAACAAACTGGAGGTGTCCTATATTGCTTCATGCCAAGAAATCAAAAAAATCTATCCAAAACATTTTTTTCTCAGTATTATCAAAACATTTGATAATAAATTTACTAACCACCTTCCATAAGCTAAGAAAATAATTCCTAAATGCTGGGTTCTAACCCAAAAGGGGTAGCAGACTACTTATTACTATGAAGATGCCTGTAAGTTTTCATATGTCCTCATGAACAATACTTCAATAATATAAAGAAGATCCTTTTGGTAAGGTATTATTTCTCTCATTGATACTAAAATGGAAATATAAACTATTGCTGAGTTTAGAATAACTGCTGTTATGTGTTTTTTTTTAAACAAAATAAAATGAAAGATTGAGTCAGGAAGATAGTTTAGTAAATGATATGAGGTTGAAAGTTTTGCAGAGCTTGTAAAACATGAAAGCCATGCTTTCACACTGAGTGTAGTATAACATAAAGCACATCAGGATCCCACAAGTCCATGCAGGAGTTAAAAATCATTTAGAATGGAAGAAAAACAAGCATCATAATAAAATTCTCACCCATGTGTACATTTTAGCAATAAAAAATGAATTAAATTTCCTCCCATTGATACTTCTTTCTACAGAACTTTCTACTAGTAGCAAGAAATTAGTATGATTTGGAAGGAGCTAGAGAAGGTCTGATTCCTATACTTGTGTGCTATTTAAGAGTGCAGGAGGAGACAGAATCTCAAAACTACCACTTTCATAGGCTCTGGAGCTAATATTTGCTGCTGCTATTAGACTTGGAAATTTGAAAACATAAACTTTTAAATATAATAAAATATGAACCTAACAGATTGAGAAAAACAGGAAGGGAAGAAAAGCATCAATGAGCATTTAAAATACAATCTATTTGCATAGCTAATTCAGAAAGTTAACTGATAAGGTTTGGGTTTTAATAACCACTAAAAGAGCTGTAAATTTTAGGTTAGTATATTACATTTTATTAGTTAATAGAAAATAAATAAATCAAGATTTATCAAGAAGGAAATCTCAGTATTCTTAACACCCCCCCCCCGCCCAGCTAGAAATTTCAGAATGACTTTCATTATCTAGGCTTGAAGATTGTAAAGACCAAATTTTTAAGATGTTTATAGTCAAGTACAAAAACTGATCTGTTAGTTCATAAAGCCCTATTCACATACATATAAAATGATTATATCAGTTTCCCTTGTATATGGATTTTAGATGTATAATATTGCCATTGGTCACCATGTTCTATTGATTATTTTACCAAAATTTGTCATCTCCAATTAATTGCTTCCCCCTTCCCATATTACTGACATGATTACAGTTCTGTTGCTTTTCATAACATATGTACTGCTAATTTATAGGACAATCTGTCTATTTCTGCATTCTTTTTAAAAATAACTTGCCATATAAATATATTATGATTTCCAGAGTTCGGAAAGTACTTTTAAGCTAGCAACCAGCACACAGCACAGCAAACTTGGAAGTTTTTGACTTGATGAATGACTGACTGGCTAGATGCATACATAGATGTGTAGATAAATAGATGAGTCTAAGATCTAAGATACACTTGAAGTAACAGAAAATAATGCTTTGCAATAACTAGGAATGACTGACAAAGTAAGGCATTTTAGTTCCACAGAGTCATAGGTTGAATCTGATAGAAAGAGACATAGTGTGTAGCTTAAGTTATTTTAGAATTTATTTTCTTGGTGAGGAATGGGGAATAATCAGATTTGAGGAGAATCACAAGGGAAGCAGAAATCTAGACCCTGGGAGGCCTTGGTCAACTGGAAGTTCAGATTGATTGTCAGAAGTTCTAACACAAGGTCCTAAATCATTCCTCAGTTGCTCAGTAGAGGTAAGCTTTTCTGTTTACTCAGGACAATAGGAGCCTGCTGTGATATCTCAAGCCAAGTAGCTGAAGCAGCTATGCTAGGAGCTGTTAATGTAGGCAATCACCTGACTACACTCCACATAGTTAGACAGCATGTGTACGTTGAAAATGGTACAAGGAAGTAGAGCTCCATCTCTTCAACAATAATTTTAACTCACTTTAATCTTTATTTTTAAATCAGATAAATGTGACAGGAAAATGATCATTTAGTAAAATAAGCTCCAAGAATTTTCTAAACCAAAACTGTTCCAGTGTTTTGGAACAAAGCATATGCAGACATGTTGATTAGTATACCATTTACTCAGTACAGGTTAAGCTATATAGGCCAGGTGCAGTAGCCATGCAAGGATCATCAAACTGTATGTAAATAGTCTGCTTATCAGTCTCCTTCACTCTCTGTTGGTATCTTTGACATTATGCAAAATTTTACCTCATTCAAAAACAGAGAATATTCATGCACAAAATAATTTTAAAAATCCAAGAACCTGGGGGCTGGTGAGATGGCTCAGCGGGTAAGAGCACCTACTGCTCTTCCAAAGGTCCTGAGTTCAAATCCCAGCAACCACATGGTGGCTCACGACCATCTGTAACAAGATCTGATCCCCTCTTCTTGAGTGTGTGAAGTCAGCTACAGTGTACTTACATATAATAAATAAATAAATCTTTAAAAAAAAATCCAAGAATCTGGTTCAATATGAGGATATTCACCCCTCACAAGCATTTATTTATTGAGTGAAACTAGGATAAACTTTTAGAGAATCTTCGTGTCATTTATCTTTCTAGTGTTTTTAACAGTTTAAATATTATTTAATGATAAATTTCAGGGGCTATTGATAAGTTGAGTGCAAAGTTTACTAAACATGACAAGATTTTATTCCATAAAATGATAACAATATGTTTCAATAAGGTAATAGGATTGTGTACTTCATATGCTCATTTTATTTGTTTTTGGTTTTATTCCATCATCATCTGGATGATTTATATATTAAATTTATTTTTGACATATAAAAGAAAAATAGATATAGTATCTATACACATATTATATAATATTTGTATTTACAAATCTCTGTTAGTATATAGTGTTTATATATATAATGCAACACAATAAATACACTCTAGTTAATCTTGCCCACACCCTCCCCCTCTCTGTTTCTGTTTCTCTCAGTGTCTCTCTTCCTCTCTTCCTCCCTCCCTCTCATCCTCCCTCCCTTCCAATCTGCTTCTTTCACACACACACTCATTCACTCCTCTCAGTTTTTCTGCTTCCTATAAGTCCCTTTCGTGTGTGTTTGTGTTTCTCTCTCTCTCTCTCTCTCTCTCTCTCTCTCTCTCTCTCTCTCCATCTCTCTCTCTCTTTTTCTCTCTCTCTCTGTGTGTGTGTGTGTGTGTGTGTGTGTGTGTGTGTGTATGTTTGTGGCTATGTGTGTATCTGTGTTTGTGTGTGTGTATTTGGTATGGGAGGGGAGTCATGGAAAGAGTTGGAGGTGTAGGAAGGTCTGTGAGTAATATAGATGCAATACTCATGTGTGCAGTTCTCAAAAAGTAAAAT
This sequence comes from Mus pahari, assembly GCF_900095145.1. Taxonomy (NCBI): domain Eukaryota; kingdom Metazoa; phylum Chordata; class Mammalia; order Rodentia; family Muridae; genus Mus; species Mus pahari. The sequence goes on along the minus strand of NC_034613.1, from coordinate 67,794,567 downwards.
AAAATTTAAAAAAATACTAAAAATGCTATACATGTAAACTGAACATAATAAATGGATGACAGTTGGAAATGTGAATTTTTCATGTAAAAGAGATTATTTCACATAATTTTGTTTAGAGTTAGAAACACAACACACAACTCACATTTATCTATAATTTGATGTTTATAAATATACAGAAATATTTAAAAGCAAGTGAATATAGAGGAATTATTATATACATATATATTTCATGGCTGCCAGATGAAAATGCCTGAAAGAATCAATACCCTAGTAAAAATGTGCTCATTTAGTATCCATTCTTTAAGAAATATTGCTATTTTCCTTATGAAGAGTCAGGCTTCCTTATGAATATGGCTGATTCCAACTAAAAGTGGGAATAAATGATATGCAGTGATAGAAATTAAAGTGGAATTAAAATGAACACAAAGCAACACAGATAAAAGTATCATAAGGTTGTAAATCATGAATAAAATAAGCATCAGAATTCATAATGATAAAAATAATTAAATGAATAAAAATAAACATGACAGAATAAGTAAATCTCTCCTGCTCAATAAAATACTGTAATGACAAGTAACAACTCTATGCAGAGAAAACTTTCAAAATGTTTTTTTTTCTTTTAAAAAGGATTTTAAAATGGGAGTTGCTCACTTCCAGGAGTTAATTTCTGTGTTAGTGAATCACTGTATGATCCATTCACTTTTCCTTTGTGTGCCTTTCATGTTGAGAAGCAGTTCTGAGGGTGTTTAGGATATTCACACACATAAGATGTGTTAGTATTGTAATACTATGGAAGTGACAATTGACTGACACTTTGAATAAATTTTATAACAATATTCCAAATAATTTGACAAGAACAAATAGAAATTAAACTTCTCTATATGTTGCTGAATGTGAAAAGTCACATTCCTCTGAATGATTTTGTGACATGGTAAAAAAAATTATGAAAAATCTGTCACATCCATCAACACCTCATTTATGATTCTATAAACAGTAGAAGATAGATTGAGTTTCTAGGTTTCTGCATGTAAAAATGTTACATGGAAGAACACATTTATGCCAATTCATTAATGACAATTTAAAACAGGATGATTGATTACAAAGAATTATTTCAAATATATTTCTTGTATCATGTATATAGCTCTAGAAGCCAACATTAACAGGCTTAGAGTCAGAGACTGCTACTAGAGAAAAAGGGAAATCAGAATTTCAAAAACATTTGTTTAAGACAAATTGAAAAAATATACAAAATCTAAAGCCTTTATACACACACACACACACACACACACACACACACACACACACACATATTTTTCTACAGACTTATTCACCATGAGTCACATGAAACTCAAACCAAGAGAAGTATATATAAGAAGTATATAGAGAGAAGTTTATACACACACACACACACACACACACACACACACACACACACTCACACGCACACACACACATGATTGAAGAGTTTTCAAGATGCATGGAGATTTTACTCATGGACTGAAATGATTATAAAAACAACTTCACACTTCATATTCTAAGGCCATGTAATTGTTGAGCAGTACAAAGACTCATTAATATCTAATGTTTTGCTATTAGATACCTTTAAGTTGTATTTTGTAAACACAGCCTGAAATGACAAGTGAAGTAATTCAAAGATGTAGGAAGTTTTTACTTCAGAGTTTTGAACATTTAGCAAGTTCATTGTAGAATACTGCTCCAAGAAGCAGATTTTGCAGCCGGGCGTGGTGGCGCACGCCTTTAATCCCAGCACTCGGGAGGCAGAGGCAGGCGGATTTCTGAGTTCGAGGCCAGCCTGGTCTACAAAGTGAGTTCCAGGACAGCCAGGGCTATACAGAGAAACCCTGTCTCAAAAAGCCAAAAAAAAAAAAAAGTAGATTTTGCAAAAGCTATGTGTCAAAAAGTAATGGTTAAAAACAAATATGCAAGAAATTGACTTCAGCAGAGGAACAATTTTCATATTTTCATGAAGGAGCTGGAAGCTTACACTGAGACTTCAAAGAATTACAGACTTTGTCAGTGTAAACAGAGTTCTGAAGACATAGAAATGAACTTCAGGTCTTTATGATTAAATGAACAGGACAGTAAAAATGCTCTGTATTAGGATAGCAGACAGAAATATGAAACTGAGCACATAGTCTGACTTAATGAAAAGAAATGTATTTTCTTGGACAAAATTCCTCTCATGTGTCAGAAGTGAAGAAGACATGGTAAAAATATATCTGTATGGTATAAATACATATGAAGACTGAAAAAAACAGTATGGCTAGAAGGAAATTAGAAGTTACTGTTGTGAATAAAGGATTTATTTATGTTGTGGATAAGTTATAACTTTAAAATAGAATTATATGAATGCGTGTAAAAATCTGGTATCCAGGAGTATGTTGACTGCTTGGAAGCTTAGATTAAAAAAAAAAAATCTCAACCCAGGCATGGTGGCGCATGCCTTTAATCCCAGCACTCAGGAGGCAGAGGCAGGCGGATTTCTGAGGTCAAGGCCAACCTGGTCTAAAAGTGAGTTCTAAGACAACCAGGGCTATACAGAGAAACCCTGTCTTGAAAAACAAAACAAAACAAAACAAAACAAAATCTCTTCTGTGGATCAATAATAAGATTCCTCCAAGATAACTTCCAAGGTCTTGTTCCTAGAGAGATTATACAGAAGTTCTCATCTTGAAAAGGGAACACGTTGAAAAAAATTACACTAAAACATTTGATGTGTTTAGTGAAGTTGAATTGATGGCTACCCTGATGCAGTCCCCTACACCAGACATTTGCTGAACAGAAAAACTTTTTAAAATAACAGTATTTTCTTCCACAAAATTTCTCTTAGATATTTCCTACTTAAGGATCTCACATTGTTCTAAAATTTATTTTAAAAAATTATTTTAATTTTATGTCTATGAGGTATTTGTATGTGTACATGTATGTATTATGCATATGTGTGTATGTATGTATGTATGTATGTATGTATGTATGTATGTATGTACTGGGTGCATACCTGGTGGCCAAGGAGGACAGAAAAGAACTCTAGATACTATAGAACTGACAATGCAGATGGTTATGATCTAGCAAATGGATGTTAAGAACCAAATGAACTTGAGTCCTGTGTCTTGTTAACTGCTGAAGCACCTAACCAATCCCATCCTCATGCTATTCTAAAGCAAACAGTGTTTCTATGTTGGTAAAAATATCCTTAAAGATAAAAGTATCTTGTTTGAAAATAAAGAAAAGTGTGAAGAAAAAATAAGCAAGAGAATGAGAAGAAGCAGAAGACAAGAACATAATGCCCAAGTTAGTATGAGGCCAGGTAGCAAAATTCAGTCAAAAGCTGAGAGAAGTTGGATTAAATCAATCATCTTGGAAGATTAGATTTTATGGAGCTAGAAGCTTCCAGCCATAGGACTAAGGATAGATCAACGGCAAATAAGAAGTATCGCACATCTGGCACTGAAATTTTTGTTTAATCAGCATGCCTTCTGGAATTAGTATTATATGCCTAGAATTTAATTAGCTTACAGATAGTAGATTTCAATCTATCTTCATTTTACATTCTTAGTTTTGGTTTACACTGGCCTCAACTTTTCTTAAACAGATAGTCTTGGAAGTGTTGTATAGAATATACAAATATACTTTACATATTTTATATAGAAATTGTGGAAAATAATTGCCAATATTTTGCATTTGGGGTTAATTTTTATATATGAGGTTAGACAAAGTATATGACTGTAGTCTTAAGTTTCGTTTTCAATTATAAAAAGGTTATTTATAATTTCATATACTCAGAAAGTCACAGACACAACCAAAAGATGCACACAATGCTGAATGGCCACAACAGTGATGTAGATGCCTTTAAGTGTTTGTGAGAGCTGATGAAGTTAATGTGACTTTACAAATAAGGCAAATTGTCAGGAATAACAATTATAGTGTTTCTTTAAATAGGAAAATTGATCAAAAATGAACTCTGATGTGCTTAAGAGTGATGAACTATTAAAAGGATTGGGACAACTTTAAAGGAAAATGCCAAGTGCACTGCTGGGCAGAGGGCAGACTGGAGAAGAGTCACAGCTTCTGGGAAGGAACCCTTGTCTGGTTCCTGTCATCCAGTGCCTTTCCCCGCCCAAGGAGGGGTGTTCGACCAGGACCAGTCCCCAGGTCTGACTCCGCATCAGGCGCCTTTCCCCGCCCGCCCGAGGAGAGGTGGAGAGGTGTTCCCTGGGGAGTCCCCAGGCCTGATCCTGCATCCGGTGCCTTTCCCCGCCTGAGGAGGGGTGTCTGCTGGGGAGCAGTCTCCTGGCCTGAGACAGGAGAACTATCTTTGCTCCAGTCCACTGCCTGTTAGAGGGTGGCCTGGAGAAGGGACNCAGCTTCTGGGCTCCAGTCTGCACTGGCAAGAGTGTGGACCGCAGAAGCTACACAGCT
>NC_034613.1:67787192-67790116 GCF_900095145.1 Mus pahari | reverse complement strand
GGGGTATAGGAAACTTTCGGGATAGCATTTGAAATGTAAATAAAGAAAATAATTTAAAAAAAAGAAAAAAAAAGGCAAATGCCAGTAGACATATTCTCAAAGATAAGAAAAACATATTCCCAGGTGTTTTATTTTAGCTTTTTCGCACTGCTTCTTTTCTCTAGCCTTTACGCTAAGAAGCTAGCTTGCAATGCCCTCACTTTCAGAAATTTATTACAAGAAAAAATCTGTAACTTTATGTAGCAGGGGATCACAGCTTGAGAATTTTCAGAGGTATGTGCACAGTGGGTGGTTTCAAGCATGCTTAACATTGGAACCATTTACAGGAAATCTAAATGAAGCCTCTGAAAGCAAATGTATCCAGAACAAATAAGAGTCTAGCTACAAAAATTAGAGTCAAGAATGGCTCCGATTTAGACGGGGCAAGAAATATGGACTGAGCTCAATGGGAGCATAGATTATCCAGCCCCACACTGCTGGTCCCTGTGGCAGTTCTCTAAAAGCATGCCAAATTGTTAGTAGAAATAACAACAAAACAAAATTTCTCACTAAGTCAACCTGTAAAAAGCAACACACCCCATCCCCCTGCCAAAAACAAAGAAAGAAAGAAACAAAAGAGCAAAATACCAAACACAAAAAAAATGAGCGATAGGAACCATTACTCTGTAAAGCGGAAAACTGAGGCCAAGTAAAGTGAAGAAAAGCATTTGAGCTCCACCCCCCCCACACACACACACTCTGTAATACTGATACTGATAGTAAAGTTTGACTGTGCTGGGCACATGGAATGGAAATCAGAACCAATATCTGGACCGTAGAGTAAGATAAAAATCTCAAGACACGGCCAGATGAGAGGAGATCAAAATGGCAAGAGAGGTCAAGAATAAATGTGGAGAGAGAGCTTTGGGGAAATGCTGTGTGTTAGGCCAAATAACCAGGGTGAGATCCACCAGATGTAATTAGAAGGGATTGTAAGTTAATTGGAGACTTAAATTTCTCCATAAGTCATTTTTTAGAGTATTTATAGCTCTATTTTTGCAATGAGGATGAACAGAAATATCTCTGGTTTCAGTCCATGCTTTAAAAGTACCTGAGAGAAAGGGTTGGACAGGTATCTCTGTGGTTAGCAGTGTTTACAGTCCTTGGAGAGACCTTGTTGTTTTTAGCACCTACCTGGAAGTCCATTACCACCTTCACTTCCTTTTCTTGTCCTCTACAATATTTTGCATAGAAGTGATACACTTACATACATGCAGGCAAAACACTGATATCTACAAAAGAAAAATAATTAAATCTGAAATCCTAGCTTGAGGAAAATGATCATTGTGGTTTTTGTAACTCAAATCATTATAATCTGCCACGGAAAATCCCAACAGGCAGTACAAGTGATTGTCAAATTAAGGACAAGATGACAGTTGCACTGAGATTAGCAAGACAGTAGGGTACAGCTTTCCTGATTTTAAAATTTGTTCTTGCCCTATAATTAACATAGTAACTAACAGAGTTCATTATAACTACTCTATAACCTTGTTCTTCAGTGATTTATTTCTGTAATACCTCACTACCACTTAATTTTACAAAAATATACTACAGGCCTTTCAAATTCAGGAACTTAAAGAGGCTTCCCAGTGTCAACAAAATCAGTGACTCAGAAATTCCTAATTTTATTTATTCCAATTTTCCCAAGTCCTAGTTTTCAGTTCCATCAAGACCGTTGTCAGACTATTTACATCTATTTAACTTTTAAAATCAAGTCATTAAGCTGCCTCCCTTCTTCTACCTTCTGTCTTGTCTAAACTCATTTTTCAGCAGATCATCTCTTCTAAACTGTCAACATTATTGCTGCTTTTATAATTAAATATCATATGCAATAATGATCTATATTTTTATCTTAATTAAACAACTAGAAGACAAAGACTATATTTTACATATTTTTGTAATCTAGGTAACAAAGCCAACAAAATAAAAGTTCTAGCAAATATATGACAGAAACAGTCACTTTTCTGAGCTTTCGGTGCCAATTAACAGAGCAGTCACTGAATCCCAGGTTCCTTATAATTATCTGCCATTACATCCAAATCAGTTTCATCAAAATTAAAACAAGAATAGCAACATATTCTCATTTGAGAATACTAAAACATTACATGCTTCACATTCAGTATTGTGAATAGTGAGTGGTCAACAAATGCATTAAATTAACCTATTGACATATGAGAAGGCATTTCCTTTGAAATCCTTGACCAGGAAAAAATAGAGAAGATCTGTGTAACAGTCAGAGGTCTCTAGAGGAACACCATAAATGGTAGGAAAGTGTTACATGAGCTTCAAAAATAATAACCAAAGAAGAATCACACCTGAGAGCTAAGAACCCTGTAGTTACTTAATCCTTGAGCCTGGGTGCCTCAGCAGTGAGAGAAGTTCCACAGTAATCCTGATTTTCTCAACTGATGTGGGAAGACTCACAGCTGTGAGTGGCACCTTCAGGTAGCAGTCTATAGAAAACAGATATTTCAGAAGGCAGACCATCTCACCTTTTGCTCTCGTGGCCTTTTCTTTTGCCTCCAGGCTAATTTGCCCTGTTACTGCTCCTTATTCTCACTGGTGGGTAGCCTGGCAACTGGTAGTCACTCAGTCCACGAATCTGGGTGCCTCACCAGTCTCAAAATGGCTCTTTTGACCTGGAAGTTTCCTTGGAGAAGCACAGTAGGGAGGGTGCAGTGGAGTTTGCTAGTCATGGTCCCTAGTCCATTATAAAAGCTCAGAAAAAAACGCTGGTTCTGACACGAGCATAGAAGTCAGGATGAAACATAATCCACTACATAAAAAAACTCATGGTACTGGTACAGCGACAGACAAGTAGATCAATGGAATAGAATTGAAGATCCAGAAATGAATCCACACACCTATGGTCACTTGATTTTTGA
>NC_034613.1:67779212-67787181 GCF_900095145.1 Mus pahari | reverse complement strand
TGATCTTTGACAAAGGAGCTAAAACCATCCAGTGGAAAAGACAGCATTTTCAAAAAATGGTGCTGGCACAACTGGCTGTTAGCGTGCAGAAGAATACGAATTGATCCATTCTTATCTCCTTGTACAAAGCTTAAGTCTAAGTGGATCAAAGAACTCCACATAAAACCAGAGTCACTGAAATATATAGAGGAGAAAGTGGGGAAACGCCTTGAAGTAATAGGCACAGGGGAAAAATTCCTTAACAGAACAGCAATGGCCTGTTCTGTAAGATCAAGAATCATCAAATGGGACCTCGTAAAATTGCAAAGCTTTTGTAAGGCAAAAGATAGTGTCAATAAGACGGAGGCCATCAACAGATTGGGAAAGAATTTTTACCAATCCTAAATCTGATAGGGGACTGATATCCAATATATACAAAGAGCTCAAGATGCTGAAGTCCAAAAATTCAAATAACCCTATTAATAAATGGGATACAGAACTAAACAAAGAATTCTCTACTGAGGAGTACCGAAGAGCTGAGAAGCACTTGAAAAAATATTCAATATCCTTAATCATCGGGGAAATGCAAATCAAAACAACCCTGAGATTTCACCTCACACCAGTCAGAATGGCTAAGATCAAACATTCTGGGGATAGCAGATGCTGGCAAGGATGTAGAGAAAGAGGAATACTCTTCCATTGCTGGTGGGATTGCAAGCTTGTACAACCACTCTGGAAATCAGTCTGGCAGTTCCTCAGAAAACTAGACATAGTACTACCGGAAGATCNNGCAATACCTCTTCTAGGTATATACCCAGAAGATGTTCCAACTGGTAATAAGGACACATGCTCCACTATGTTCATAGCTGCCCTATTTATAATAGCCAGAATCTGGAAAGAACCAGATGTCCCTCAACAGAGAAATGGATACAGAAAGTGTGGTACATTTACAAAGTGGAGTACTATTCATCTATTAAAAACAATGAATTTATGAAATTCTTAGGCAAATGAATGTATCTGGAGGATATCATCCTGAGTGAGGTAACCCAATCACAAAACAACTCACTTGATATGCACTAACTGATAAGTGGATATTAACCCAGAAACCTAGAATATTCAAGATACAATTTCTAAAACACAAGAAAATCAAGAATAAGGAAGACCAACACGTGGATACTTCATTCCTCCCTAAATTAGGGAATAAAATACCCATGAAAGAAATGGCAGAGACAAAATTTGGAGCTAAGACAAAAGGATGGACCATCCAGAGACTGCCCCACCCAGGGGTCCATCCCATAATCAGCCACCAAACGTAGACACTATTGCATATGCCAGCAAGATCTTGCTGAAAGGACACTGATATAGCTATCTCTGTGAGGCTATGCCAATGCCTGGCAAATATAGAAATGGATACCCACAGTCATCTATAGGATAGAACACAGAGACCCCAATGGAGGAGCTAGAGAAATTACCCAAGGAACTGAAGGGGTTTGCAACCCTATAGGTGATACAACAATATGAACTAATCAGTACCCCCAGAGCTCGTGTCTCTAGCTGCATATATAGCAGAAGATGGCCTAGTCAGCCATCTTTGGGAAGAGATGCCCCTTGGTCTTGCAAACTTTATATGCCCCATACTGTGGAACGCCAGGGCCAAGAAGTGGAAGTGGGTGGGCAGGGGAGCAGGGTGAGGGGAGGATATAGGGAATATTCGGGATAGCATTTGAAATGTAAATGAAGAAAATATCTAATAAAATAAGCTTAAAATGTAAATAAATAAAATAACCAATAAAAAAGAATAGCACAGAAATATTTTACCAATTTGTTTTTGCTTTAATCCCCAGTGGGCCATGGAGTTGCTTCAGACTATACATAGCTGTTGAATTGCCTTGTGTTCTAAGATGGCCTTGACTTTGCCCGTGGCAGATACTTTCTGCAATTGTGTGATTCTTGGAATTCTATGGACTTTTCAGAGCATATATAAATGCTAATGCCCCTAAATTGGGGTGTGTTGTGGGTTGGTTGCTGTTAAGCCTGGTTTGCTAAGTAGTCATGAAGAAAAAAGAGACTAGAAGAAATTAGATATCCTGAGAGTGAAGATCAAACTTGCCACAAGGACCTAGAAGCTCCTAATCATCAGGATAAGGGGCTAAGGATAGCAACATTGTCCCCTATCCTCTCTATCACTTTTTATCTCCTATCTATTGTTAGGAAGTTGAAAGAATGTAGAAAGGATAGAGAAGTATTGCAGAAAGAATAGGCAAAGTAACCAAAGACCAGCTACAGGAGTCTTGTTTGTTATAAACGTTTCAAATTTATTGTTCTCATTTTTATTAATCTTTAATATTCAGTGATTCCTTTTGCTATTTATTGTCTGAAAAGCCTTCTTTTAAATATGTGTATGAATCTGTGTGTGTGTGTGTGTGTGTGAAAATCTGCTAGTGATGTATCCTCTGTTTTTATTTACCTGAAAGTGTTTCATTACTCCATTTTCATTTCTAAATATATTTTACAACATATAAAACTCAGTTTTTCTGTACTTGAAAATTTGCAATTTCTATTTTATTTTTTGGGGTTCTGATTAGAAAATAACATCATTCAATGTATTAGTAATCTATAATAATAAACTGCTTTTCTACAGTGAGTTTAAAGTATTTGTTTTGTTTCATTTGTTGTTTTTTTGTTTTTGTTTGTTTTCAGAAGAATTGTTTATGTTATGTGCTATTATTTACGTTTGGGAATGTTTCTATACAGGTCCTTTAGACTCTACTAGTTCATTTGATTTTTAGCCCATTTTTTCTATTAATCAGGTAATTTTATCTTCAAGTTTCCACATTCTTTCATTTATCATCTAACTCTACGTTTTTTTCAGTTTGATTGTTATATATTTTTGTTTTTATTTTGTTCCTTATAATTTCCTGTTAAATGATTTTGAGTTGAAAATATATAATTTCTTCTGTTTAGAAAGTATCTTTAGTGTTGGAGAGATGATTAAGTTAACAAAGGTGTTTACTGCCAAACCTGATGACCTGAGCTTCATTCCCCAGTCTTTAGATAATGGAATGAAAAAAGGACTCCTCCAATTTGCCTAATGAAAGAAGGAATATTTTTACTAGCTCCTTTATTAGTATAGAAGAAGCTCTAAAGTCCTGACAAAGAACTTCAACATCGTTATCAATATTATGTTATTTTTTATTATTATTAAAGTTGAAGTTTCTCTGGGTTTTATTATGCTGTTATTTTCTAGTCTATGTGTACATTTTATGTGTCATGTTTGAAGATTCTCTGTCTCATGTAAATATTTTATTTTAGTTGACAAGCATAAAGTTTGGTTTAGACTTAGCTCATAGATTCTAACTTGCATCACTTTAAACACACTAGTGATATTCAGAGTACCCAAAATTCATCAGTATATGAAAAAGAAAATCAAGCACTTTCTTTGGAGTATTTTTACCAAGAGTGAGCTCAAATTTGAATTCTTTACACAGGAGAGATCCCTCTGTCTTATGTCACCTCTTGATTGTATTCTGTTATATAATCAGCGGTCTGTGCCTCCCTTATAGCTTATTTCTCTGTGCCTATGTCTGTGTCTTTGTGTCCCTAACAAAGGTTTTTTTTGCTTTGTATTTATTGAATATCACAGAATGCACTACCTGGGGAAGAAATAAGACATATTTTACAGAAATCTTTAACCCTGTTTTACAAGGGATTGAAACTGATACCAAATAACACAGATAATAAACAAACATTTCTCAAGCAATGTATGTGTGCTGCTTCCAGCATTTGTGATAGATATTTGTTACACACACACACACACACACACACACACACACACACACACACACACATGCAGACATTGTTATCTGGGTCAGGGGTATGAAAGAGTATATATGGTAGGATTACAACTTAGGTTGTAAAAGTTTATTACATGGGGCACCAAAGGCCAGTAATATTAGCTGTTAATTTGTTCTGTTAAATGTAGGTTAAACAAACAGGCTGAAGCACAGTAGAAATAGCAGTCTTAAGTCTTATCTGACCTCAGATGTACCTTTAACTTTGGCTGTGAGATTCAGCAAACTTTCCAGTCTATTTGAGTGTAAAATATATTTTCATAACAGTTCATTGCCACAGGAGGCTATTTTGTGTGTGTGTATGTGTTGGAGAGCGCTATGGTTTCATTGCCCATTTAAGGTTTCAGAATAGTCTCAGTGTTATTCTTGTCTTCTTATTTGTATGCTAACCAGGTAGACTGTCTCATTCTGGGAGAAATTCATAGTGCTATTTAGTTCCTGACTTTGTAATTCAGATTAGTCTCACCTGAGGCTTACTCATAGATTTCTGTGTTTCTTCATATTTGCATATAACTTTTTTTCCCTTTACCCTTTCTATGATTCTCTTATACCTCTCCTAGTGAGGAGAGACAGAGGTACCACTGGGAAATGATCAGTCTACTTTTTCAACTCAGCTTCTGCTAACACTATATGATTAATAAAATGAGCTATCTGAAGGGTAAAATTATACTACCCTTCCATTCCAATAATAATATGTGGATAGAGTAAAAACTGACATGACTGCTCTACCATATGCTTAAGGGGAAGGTTGTTATTATATGTATGAGATAAAAAACAACTAGGGATATCTGTAAGTATCTAGAGCAGAGAAAGAGGGAACAAGTAAAAGATTGAACATGGCCAGCAGACTGGACCTGGCCAATAGAGAAGCATGAGCAGAGGAGAGTGGTTTGGAACAAGAGATGAAGACAAAGAGAGAACCAAGAGAGTGCATAGACAAAATGCCAGGATTATTGGTACAATGAATAGCTGTGGGGTAAGAAACCCATGAACTGGAGAAGTTTGGGAGGCAGGGCAAGTAAAGCTGAGATGATCAAGGATGGTAGTTTGAACTCTGAAATTTGTAGGAGGTACCTGTTATACTTAGAGAGCCTGAAGCCAGTATGCATTTTGGTGTAATAGCCATCACAGATAGACATTTGTCCTTTCTCCCAGGGATAAGAGAAATGGCTTCTTTCAGTAGAGGGAAACTAGCTTCACAAGGTGTTGTGTTGTATAAAAATAAAGAGATAAGGAATATGTTTAGTGGAGGTACAGTCAGGTATGGGGGAAGAGGGTGCCTCCACAGGCCCATGCTGAGGCTGAGGCATCTCTTCCCCTTGAGGGATTAGCCACAAGATGGTATAGTATAGAATAGAGTTTATTCAGGGCATAGGGAGGGGTGATGAGAGGGTAGCAGAGGCAGAGAAAGGGAGAGAGAGAGAGAGAGAGAGAGAGAGAGAGAGAGAGAGAGAGAGAGAAGCAGAGTAGAGGCCAGCCATATGTGTGCATGGAGAGAGAGGGGGAAGAGGGGCAGGGAATGGGGAGAGAGGACAGAGCTAGAGTAAGAAGGAAAGAGAGCAAGAGAGAGAGGAAGGAGCAAGTAGCCACTTTTAGAGTGAGTCCAGCACACCTGGCTATTGCCAGGTAACTGTGGGGCAGAGCCTAGACAAAATGCTAACACAAGGTCCTGAAGAATGTTGAAGCTTCCTTAATGGCCAGAAGCAGGGAAGTAGAATTTGCTATGTACTTGGCAGACAGAAGGAAGGATGAGACAAGACTACATTTTTCCTACTAGAATTCAGCAGAAGAAATTATGGTTATTATAAAAATTCACTCTGGCCTTTTCATTTTGTGTTTTGATCCTTAAGCTATAAGAAATACCCTTTCATTGAATATCTTTTGTTTATATCTGTTCACTTTGACTTTTCTGTGTGGTGAGTTCTCCCATTCAGTATCTTCCTTTTAGTATGTATGATAGATTCAAGGAAGACAAGCCAAAACCTAACATGCTGGGACCTCATACCCATTCTGTTTTTTAAAACCCTAGGTTGGTCTCTAGCTAACTTGCATCATTCTTTTCTACTCTTTGAAGGTCTTTTTATGTTTATTCAATGTGTTATATACAGAGGTTTTAGTTCTACTTACAGGGAGTAACAATGAAAAATGTGTTTACCTGTTCCAAAACTAAATCCTACCTAGGGTTTAAAAAACAAATTTATATTTAACTTATGATGATGTTTCTCACATATATGAACAGACAATGGCTTGAATGACAAAATGTTTTATCATTCGTTTTTAATAGTTCCTAAGAAGAAGACTCAATTTATAATTAAATTTCCAAATGTGCTTCATAAGTTTGCTGTGTTATGTCTAATTATCTAAATGCACTTTAATTTACTCAACTTTGTTCTCATTAAGTATAAATTATGCTTAGATAAGAAAAGTAGATAACAAGTGGGTGGGCGGCTAGGCGTTGGTGGTATACAACTATAATCCCAGAACTCAGGTGGCAGAGAAAGGCAGATCTCTGAATTCAAGGCCAGCCTGGTCTACAGAGTGAATCCCAATAGTCATGGCTATACAGAGAAACAAACTAACATACAAAAACAATGAAGTGGCTATTGCAATGTGTTTAAGTCGGCTCTTGAGTTTCAATGGCTTAAAGGCTGGGCTAATAGCCTCAGGGTCTTATAGTACCAAGTCCTGAGGCATAGAGAGTTACAGAATCAGGCTATAGAGTACAGTGATATATGACTTCAGGTGTTCAGTTTAGAGAATGCTAGTGAAATTTTACTCAGCAGCTTGTGTACTCTGTAGGACCCCCTTTCAGGGACTCCCACTCGAGTCTTGGGAAAGAGCACACCCAAGGAAACACGAGAAACCGTCTTGATGCAAACAAATAAGGTAGTTTAATGGTGGAGCTCTGGGCTGATACGTATCTCACGCAGGAGACAGAGGAATCGACCAGGAGGCTAGAAACCTAGGGGTTTTTATAGGGAGAGGGTCAGGGGCTAGGGGTAATTGGCGCAGTTTCACACGATTGGCTCATTTGAACATCAGCAAAAATTATTACACATTAGCAGAATAGTATGTGCAAGTCAGGATGTCAGGAGTCCCAAGGGGCAGATGTTTATTTAGGTTGGTGGAACATCTGGTTAACATGTAACTTCAAACTATGTCAGGAGGGCAACGGGCAGAAGGAGGTACCGGGCCAGATGGCTGATGACTCAGTCAAGATAGCCCGGATATGTTCCTGCGTTCCTCTTTTATCTTTATGGCCAGGCAGCCCCAGGAATGTTTTAACGAAGGCCTGCTGGACATGCCCCGGCCTGTCTTGCTAAGTTCTCAGCCTCAGGCTCCTGAGCTTACAAACAACTCTTTGGACTATTTGACATAAGTTATATGAATCACAGATCTTAAATTTCATCTTAAATTTTGTTTCCCTTCATACTCAACCCTTAGGCAAAACTAGCAATAGCAGTAGTAAGTACCAATAAATGCCATAGATTTGAAGCAGCTAGTTTTATAGACCTTGAGTTTTGGGTGCCTCAGCCCTTGGAGATTAGCAGCTCTCTAGACATTTTCCAGTGACTTGGGCTGCATTCCTTCATCTTCAGTTTTTCACCACTTTCTCTAATCACTCAGTGTACTTTACTGTCATTTCCACATTCTCTGCTCTACACTGTCTCTGTCTCTTGGTCAGTCTTCTGCTAAATTTTCACTGATACTGATCCAGCTTGCTACTGCTAACACTATCTCCATTTTTGTGTAACAAACCCAGCCTGTTCTACCCATAAAATCAATCATAACCAACGAAGAGCCATTTAAAAGGAGGCTTTTCTAGTGGATGTAATGCTACAAGGCCAAGGAACAGCAAAATATCTCTTGGTTGATATAAAAAGTGACTAAAACACCCTGATTCTGTTAGTATCATCAGGTAAGAGGTATGCCAAGGGTGTTTGCAATAATCATGGCTGAAGAATAAAAATTTAAAAGGCATGACCTCTACATTCAAGGACCTTGGTCCCCGGCAGGTGACCGCACCCGGAACCTACTTATAAAAGCAATTCTTAAAGTCCCAACGCCCTCTGTGGAATGTCCCAATGCCCCAGGTGTGTGTTGCTCAGAGTAACAGAGTAGAACATGACCTAACTGTT
>NC_034613.1:67776283-67779042 GCF_900095145.1 Mus pahari | reverse complement strand
CAGCATGCTGGCCTGAGCTCTTGTCTTGTCCTGTCTTCAATAAACTTCCTCGTGTGTTTACAGCAAGTTCGGTCTCGGTGCCTTTTGGGTGCGCGTGAACCCCGAGATTTGAGTGGGGGTCTCCCTTTGGAGGTCTTTCAATGGCCAAGTTATTCATGTTAATGAAGGGTATGTTTTGTACCTAAGATGTTCTATGTGCCACAAATGGAATTGTCCCCTTTTGTTTAGCTGAAAATAGCTACAGGTTCATTTACACTTCACTGAAAATTATTTCCCTCTGAGTGCTGCTTTTCAAGGCCTGTGCAAGTTGTTTGAGAGTGGTCATGATTGGAAAGTGTCTTTAACCACCCTGGAGTGTCATCTGAGTGATTGTCAAGTACCTTAAATACATGTATTACCAGAAAGGCAGACCTTCTGGTTTCTAGTAAAGATGCTGTTTGTAATTCTCCAACTCAAGGCTACCAGATAGAAAGGTCTGTCGAAGGGCTTGCTTCGAAAATATCTCCTAAAAAAAGGAATATAAAAAAAGAAAGAAAACCTAATTTGGTTAATTGGTATATACCAGAGGTTCTGAATTAATTGTATAGTTTAGAAATGTTCTAATTTTCTTTTCAGAAAAGGTACTAAAGAACCAAGCAACATAACTATTTGAATCCTAATTAATGTATGATGAGCATAACTGTTTTTCTTTGTATCAATATTTTATAATTAAAAAAATTAAAAGATCAAGCTTACATTTAGCTGTGGATTTTTTGATTGTTTGTTTTTGTTTTTTTTTTGTATTTTGTGTTTTGTGGGGTTTTTTTTTTGTGACAGGGTTTCTCTGTGTAGCCCTGGCTGTCCTGGAACTCACTCTGTAGAGCAGGCTGGCCTCACACTCAGAAATCCACCTGCCTCTGCCTCCCAAGTGCTGGAATTAAAGGTGTGCACAACCACTGCCTGGCTTAAGCTTATGTTTAAATAAAATCATTGTGATGAGAAAAAAATTTAAAAAATATTTATTTGTATTGTTTTTGATATAATTATATATCATTTCTCCCTTCATATCCTAACCTAAACCTGCTCAGTTTGTACAATGTTACTAGTATGTATGTTTTCAAGGATGACTATTTAGTATTGAATCGCTCTTCCCACTGAGATGCCAAAATTCAGACTCCATTTTAGAGAACCTGACCTAATTTTAAACTCAGGAAAACTAACAGGGTGGTACCTACCATTAGTTTCCAAGTTTCCCCCCAACAAAACCCAAGCCTAGCTTCAGTCTCTAGGCTAATCCCAAATAAGACTAGAGTTTCCTGGTTGCACCCTCAACAAAACCAGTATCTCCAAGTTATTCCCCCAACAAACCTGCATGCCCAGGTTACAAGCCCACCTCTTGCCTAATGACCACCAATGCAGAGGGGACCAGAAGTTAAATTTATGATATGACTCCCAGCACCAGCCAATTATGTTAAAGCCACAGGAACTTTCCAATTAGATGCTTGCACATGTATTCCCTGCTTGCTACTTACTATAAAGCCTTGCCCTGATAGACATTAAGGGCTCCCCCACCACTAAAACCATCCTGCATGACTGGGGCGCATTGAGGGTTTGGTTAGATAGCTTGAATATAATAAAAATCCCGCTGTGAGTTACATTAGATTGGCTCAAATGTATTTTCTTTGGGATCACTAACATTTCCCTGGCACAACACACACACAAATTCCAAGAACTATAAAAATTATTTCTCTTTCTCTCAGCATTCCTTAGTTGCCTGTACTTCTTGAGTAGGTTTAAACTTTCATGTCTAAACACTTTTATTCACTCATGAAAGCATCAAGAATTATTTACAATAAAGGTTTAATCAAAACTCAACACAAAAATAAGCCCAAACACATTTAGCAATATTTAATATATTTAGTAGTAAACCAAGGTAGGTTGAGTCTCTCTTCTTGGTATCAGTACAACCTCAAAGAGAGTACCAAAATAACAATAAAGTGTAACTTTAATTTTTTTGTAACTTTAATTTTTGCAAAGCCTACTTTTAATGATGCTTCCTAAACACTTTAACCTCTCTTCTAGCCTGTCACCTGCCAGAGGTAGTAGGAAGAAAGGCTACAGAGGAAGTGAAATGGTTCTTTGGACAAATATTATCTGTACTGTCAAGAAATCAGCAGTAAAGGGCACAGTGCAGGTTGATCCACTTGAAAATGCTTCAAGGATACATCAGGAGTCCAGTTTGGTAGAGTCAGGATAACAAACAAGAATCAGCAGTGGTGGCACTACAAGCAAGACAGTTAAGTCTCAGCCTCTGCACAAGTCAGAAGGGGATTGCAACCCCAAGGAAGAACAATAACAGCTAACCATACTCCCCCTCCCCTCAGCTTCCCGGGACTAAACCATCAACTAAGAGTATACATAAATGGGTCCATGGCTCCAGCTACATATGTAGCCTTATCTGGTATCAAGGGCAGGGGAGGCCCTTGGTCCTGCAGAGGCGTGATGCCTCAGAGTAGAGGGATGCTTGAGTGGTGAGTTGAAAATAGGTGGGTGGGTAGAGAAGCACCCTCTAAGAGACAAAGGGAAGGGAGGATGGGATGGGGGTTTGAAGAGGAGAGAGCAAGAAGGGGGACAATATTTGAAATGTAAATAAATAAAATAAACAATAAAAATGAGGGACCAGGGGGCTGGTGAGATGGCTCAGTGGGTAAGAGCACCCGACTGCTCTTCCGAAGGTCCGGAGTTCAAATCCCAGCAACCACATGGTGGCTCACAACCAT
>NC_034613.1:67759062-67776258 GCF_900095145.1 Mus pahari | reverse complement strand
CAAATCCCAGCAACCACATGGTGGCTCACAACCATCCGTAACAAGATCTGATGCCCTCTTCTGGGGTATCTGAAGACAACTACAGTGTACTTACATATAATAAATAAATAAATCTTTAAAAAAAAATGAGGGACCAGACCAACAGGAATGCCAGGAAAAGGTCTCAGCTGTGCCTCTCTTAGTGAAGGGAAGATCAGCAAAGAAGCAAAACCACAAATATTGCACAGCTAGCTCTATAAGCAAGTCATGCTCAGCCTCCATCACTTTTTATACTCCCTCCACATTTGTGTCCTCCACTAGGCTTGCCTCAGCTTGTGTCTTGCTTCACCTCCTGTATTTGTCTCAGCTGACATTACTCTGCTAATCAGTCCAAGTCTTCGCAAGCAGCAAGAAACTGCAGCATACTATGAAAGTTTTTTGGTGCATTTCTCCCTATGGAGTCCTGACAAATAGAGCTCAACCATGCAATGTAAGGAGGACCAATACATGCATGTCTTTAGCAAAGAATCCTTCATCACATGTCCTTTTATGTGCTTGCTTTAGTAAAATGTCCTTTCACTTGTGTCTGCTTCAGCAAAATGTTTTTTCATGAGTCTGCCTTAGCTTTTTACTTGTGTCTGCTTCAGCAAAAAGTTCCTTCACATTTTTTTTTGCCCCAGCAGAACACCATTTAATACAACTGACTTTCCTAAGAACCCTTAAGTTTCCACTTAAATAGGGGATATGCTTAAGAAATCTATTATAAAAAACTACCTTATATGATTATTGGAAATTAGTTAAGTCTAAAACTCATACAACTGACTATCAGGAAGACTGGGCTGGAATTTTCAGACAAAAACTGCTTGTATGCACATAAAGATTATGTAAAATAGATTGTTCTCTAGGCAAGCCCTACCTCTACCTCAAGAGGCCTTCAACTGACTACATCCAGCCCTACTTCAATTTCCTTTGATAAGATAATCCACTATTCTAAAAAGTAACAATAATAACTGAACACAAGGAAAGAGAGGCCCCTAGGTCTTGCAAACTTTATATGCCCCAGTACAGGGGAATACCAGGCCCAAGAAGTGGGAGTGGGTGGGTAGGGGAGCAGGTCAGGGGGAGGGTATAGGGAGCTTTTGGGATAGCATTTGAAATGTAAATAAAGAAAATATCTAATAAAAAATATAAATCATATTGAAAAATTACCAGTGGAGCAACATTTAGATTAGCATTGAATAACTAGGGATTTTATCATAAAATAGTTGATATTGAAAATCCCAATATCCTGAATAATGTAATACTTTTCATTGTTGTCAATGAAAAAAATCTCAAAAGCAAATGTAAAAATTGTATCAGTGCACAAAAATGCTTGAAGTTTTATTACAAAATGATGTTATTTAAGCACTGTGATTATATGTAATAGAGCTGAGATTAGATAAAATTATTATAAATGGAACTCTATTAGAGGCCTCCTGTTTGACCAGAGGCCACACCAGCCACCAGAAGTCCAGGTAAATTACCTGCTTGTAGACTACCACCACATTCTTGGTACAATCAGCTTATCCACAATCCCTCCACAACTCATCATTGCTGTGCCCCTGCCCCTAACTCAGGGGGAGAGACCTCCTGCTCAACCAGCGGCTAGAAGAGCAGAAATGAAACAAAACCAAGGGAAGACTGTTAAAAGCTGAAAGGGCAAAACACCAGGTAACATGTAAAGGCAGAACTATTAGAATTCACCCAACTTCTCAAGAGACTATAAAAGCTGAAAAGGCCTGGTCGGAGGTGTGAAGACTCTAAAATACCACAGATGACCACTTAGTCCACTATCCCCTACAAAATATTCAATCAATGTAGATGAAGAAAACAAAATATTCTATTACAAAACCAAATTTAAACACTATTTACCCACAAATTCAAACCTACAGAAGATACAAGAAAGAAAACTACAACCCAAGTCTCAATATCCATGGACTTATTTCCTCAATAAAAAGACACATGCAAATAGAATGTACATGAAAACAAGAGTCCTCTTTTTGCTGCATACCAAAAAAACATATCTCAGCATCAAAGATAGATATTACCTCAGAGTAAAAGATTGAAAAAAGGTTTTCTAAACAAATAAATCCAAGAAGCAAGCTGGTTTATCGAAGAAAATAGACTGAAAACCAAAATTAATTTTTAAAAGATAGGGAAGAACATTTCATATCTTCAAAGAAAAATTCTACCAAGATGACATTTCAATTTTTAACATCTATTTCCCCAAACAAAGGCACCTATATTAGTAAAACAACCATTACTAATGCTTACATCACACACATTAATAATGGGAGACAACATTACCCCACTCTCAACAATGATCAGTCATCCAGCCAAAAAGTAGAGAAGTAATGGAGGTAATATGTTATAAGTCAATTGGACCAAAGAGATACCTATAGATCTTTTCACTCAAATACAAAAGACTATGCCTTCTTCTCAGTTCCTCACAGAACTTTCCCTAAAATTAACTACTTACTTGGTCACAAAACAAGTGACAATAGATAGGAAGGCCGGGTGGGGCATGGTGGCACACGCCTTTAATCCCAGCACTTGGGAGGCAGAGGCAGTCGAATTTCTGAGTTTGAGACCAACCTGGTCTACAGAGTGAGTTCCAGGACAGCCAGGGCTACACAGAGAAACCCTATCTCAAAAAACAAAAACAACAACAACAAAAAAATAGACACAGAAAATTGGTATTACCCCATATATCCTTCCAGACCAACATGGATTAAAGCTAGATTTCAAAAACAGAATCAACAAACACTCTATGAATTCATGGAAACCAAATGATTCTCTACTGAATCACTACAGGGTCAATGGAGAAATAGTCTTCCTAGGATTCAATGAAAATGAATGCAGAGTGTTGCAGTAAATCCCAACCCCGGCAATGAAAACACAACACAGTTAATATGAATACAGGCTGTGTGTCTACTGCTACACTACTGTCTTTCACATCTATGAGACCCCTTATAACTTGTGGATTCCCCAGGTCATGCACTTCTGCTCCACTTTTCTTCTTCTTGCTCCTCTTCTGCATCCTCTCACTCTTCCATTTTCTCCTTCTCTCCTTCACCTACTGTTCTACTTCCTTTTTATCTGCCCAATCATCAGCTCTCCTTTATTTTACAAATTAAGGTGGGACTCAGGTTTACAGGAAATCACCTGAGTGCTGACTCATTCCTTGTTCAAAGCCACTCACTGGAGAACAGAATTAATATCAATTATAATTAGCCCCAGGGCTATCCACAACAGAGTGTGCTCAAATTTATGGAAAGCAAATGACAGTGGAGCTAAGAGGAAAGTTCATAGCACTAAGTGGATACATAAAGAAATTGAACAAATAGCATATTGGCGACTTACTAGTACACCAGAAACATCTAGAAAAAAAAAATAATATCCAGGAAGATTAGAAATAATCAAACTGAGACCTGGAATCAATAAAATAGAAATAAAGAGAACAATACAAAAACAATGAAACAAAGTTGATTATTTGAGAAAATCAACAAGACAGATAAAACTTTACTCAAACTAACTAAAAATTGGAGGGAGAATATACAAATTAACATAATCAAAAATGAAAAGTAGAACATAGCAAAAGACATCATAGAAATCCAAAGAATCCTGTACTCCACAAAATAGGAAAATATAAATAAATGGACAATTTTCTCTACAGATACCAATTTCCAAAACTCAATAAAGATCAAATAAATAATCTTATAACCCAAGAGTATATAGAAGTCATTAAAAGTCTCCCAACACCCCCCAGAAACAAAACAAAGCCCAGAGCCAGATGGTTTTAACACAGAATTCTACCAGAATTTCAAAGAAGACCTAATTCTAATATTCATTACATTATTCCAAAGAAGAAACAAAAGGAACATTGACTAGTTGACTTTATGAGACCATAGTACCAAAACACATAAAAACTCATAAAAGAAAGAAAATTATAGATCTTAGGAACATACAAATAAAAAAAATACTCAGAATATTCTCAAACTGAATCCAAGAACACATTAAAAAATCATCCATCATGATCAAGGAGACTTCATCACAAAAATATAAGGATAGTTTAGTATATAAAAATCAGTTCATGTAATCTGTCATATAAACAAACTGAAAGAAACAAAAACACATTATCACCTCATTAGATGCCCCCCAAAAGCCTTTTACAAAACCAACACCCACTTATGATAAAAGTTCTGGAGTGATCAGGGATACAGGAAACATACCTAAGCATAATAAAGGCAGTATTCAGCAAGCTTATAGAAAATATCAAATTAGATGGAGAGAATCTCAAAGCAATTCCACTAAAATGAGGAACAAGACAAAGCTGTCCAGTTTCTCCTTATATATTCAATATGGTAATTGAAGTTTTAGTGACAGCAATGAAACAAGTGAAAGAGATCAAAGAGATAATTTCTAAAGCAAGAAGCAAAGTATCTTTATTTGCAGATGATATGATTGGGAAAGGATTTTTACCAATCCTAAATCTGATAGAGGTCTTATATCTAATATATACAAAGAGCTCAAGAAACTGGACTCCAAAAACTCAAAAAATCCCATTAAAAAATGGGGTACAGAGCTAAATAAAGAACTCTCAACTGAGGAATATCGAATGGTTGAGAAACACCTGAAAAAATGTTCAACATCCTTAGCCATGATTGTGGACGTTGTACATCGTGGTGCGCACTAGGCTCCGCACCACGATGTACAACGTCCACAAGCAGACTAATGCTCATGCTCATGCCGGCAAGATACTGCTGAAGGGTCCCTGATATTGTGGCCTCTTGTGAGGCTACGCCAGTGCCTGGTAAACACCGAAATGGATGATCACAGCCAGCTACTGGATGGAACACAGGGTCCCCAATGCAGGAACTAGAGAAAGTACCCAAGTACCTGAAGGGGGCTGCAACCCTGTAGGTGGAACAACAACAGGAACTAACTAGTACCCCCTGGGTTTGTGTTTCTAGCTGCATTTGTAGCAGAAGATGACCTAATCGGCCAACAGTGGGAATAGAGGCTCCTTGGTCTCCCAAACTCCATATGACCTAGCACAAGGCAAGGCCTGGGCCAAGTAGTGGGAGTGGGTGGGTAGGGGAACAGAGGTGGGGGGAGGGGTATGGGAATCTTTCGGGATAGCATTTGAAATGTAAATAAAGAAAAAAAAATAAAAGAAGACATATCAGGCTGTGAGTTTTGTTTTTATTTATAAAGTGTTCTTTTTTTCTTACATTCATTTAGTGTGAATGTGTGCATTCACATGTGTGGGTTGTATATGTGTGTGTGTTTGAGTCATTTTTTGTTGTAAGTAAACTTTTTTTTCTTTTTTTTTTCTTTTTTTTTCTTCTCTTTTTGTAAGTAAACTTTTATCCATATTCCTGTATGTAATTCCAATAAAATACATGGTTCATCTAGTTGGACTTTAATAATATCTGTATTTGGTCTACCTGATACTCTGGTTTTTCTCTTTTTTTTGCCCTCCTCTTCCTACTCCTTCTTTTCCTCTTCCTTCTTCCCCTCCTCCTCTTCCTCATCCTCTTACTTTTTCCTTTTCCTCCTCCTCCTCCTCCTTTTCCCTTCTTCCATGTTACTATAGCTGCCTGTCATCCCTCACTGCAAAAACATGACTTTCTTTCCTCTTTTCACCTTCTTCCTCTGAGCAGAGATTTTTCAACTTGCTTACCCTGTTAGTTTCTCTCAAAATCTAATAAAATTATCCTTAAGCTAAAATAAAATAAAATAAAAAGCAATTAAACAACAATCACAAAAATCTTTCCTTCATGCTTATTTAGTCAAAATTTAAAAGCAGATGAATGATAATTATTTTTAAAGCATGGTAAATATTTCAAACATAAACAAATAGGAGAATAGTAATTTGCTCACCTATTTAGGCTATAAAGGTCATGAGAAGTACTGATTTCAAATTTATGTGTACCTAAGACTGTGAATTTTTAAATGAAACAAAGCATAGAATGATATAAAAGGCATCCTTTCATTTCTAGTCATATGTATTGTCCTTCTGGGCAAAACACTTGAATTACTTAACAAATACTTAGCAGGCATGACGGTGGTGCAGACCTATAATCCCAGATACTTTAGAGACTGAGTCATGAGTTCTTAACTCATTAGACAACTGCCTTAGATACAGAGTGAGTTCAAGATTCATTAATTAATGATGTGAACTTTCAGGTTCTTGATCATGCTTCCATGCCTTCCTACTGCCATGACTTCCCACAATAATTGACTCTTACCTTTTGGAATCATGAGACAAATAAATTCTCCCCTCCTTGGTCATGATGTTTGAACAAGTGACAGAAAATGAAATAACAATGATTATCTTCAAATAATAAGTAAAAAGAGGGTTGGAGAGTTTAACTCAATGGTAGAGTATTTGTCCCACATGCATGAGATCCGAGGTTCAATGTCTAGAACTATAAGAAAAAAAGAAAGAAAGAAAAACTACCATTAATATAACTGCCAATTCTTTTTCTTTTTTCTTTCTTTCTTTCTTTCTTTCTTTCTTTCTTTCTTTCTTTCTTTCTTTTTTTTTTTTTTTTTTTTTTTTTTTTTTTTTTTGTTTTTTGAGACAGGGTTTCTCTGTGTAGCCCTGGCTGTCCTGGAACTCACTNTGTAGACCAGGNTGGCCTCGAACTCAGAAATCTGCCTGCCTCTGCCTCCTGAGTGCTGGGATTAAAGGCGTGCGCCACCACACCCGGCCCAATTCTTTTTCTGTGATAAAGTTTAAAATGTAGTTCTGGTTCTAACAGAGTTACAGAACTATAATACATTAGAGCATTTATTGCTGGTTATAGAGCAATGGACATTGACTCTTGTGATAAAATGTTTGATTTTAATGTATTTATATTTTAATTCAAATAGTTACATATGAATAGCAGCTAAGTGCCCAGACCTGCAGGGATAATCAGCTGGACCTAGGGCAGGGGAGAGAGAGTGGGAGGGACAAGAAACACAAAGAATGAGAGCAAGACAATTAAACTGATTAAGCTCTGAAAAACTTAAATCTGGGATGGCAATATAAGAAAGAGGAGGCTTCAAGGGATGGGGTAGGGAGAGAGCCCGGGGACTCTCTGAAGGTCGGGTGGCAGTCTTCAGCTCCTGGAACCAATGGTCACAACTGTCCTCTCTACCCACAAACATTCTTTCTGTTATGACCATGAATGTTCTTTCAGGGCTGTTTATGTAAGCTAGAAAATTTCCACAAGGCCATGGCTAATGCCATGGCTTCCAGCATCTCCTCCCTTTTAATTATTTTCACTAAGGCCCTAAGGAACTGGGGTGATCAATAGTCATCTCATCCTTGGATTAAGGAACTGGGGTGATCAATAGTCATCTCATCCTTGGATGAGTGGAGGAACCTGATTTCTACCATGGGTACCATCACGGCCCACAGTCATGGCTCTTGGTATCTTTTGGGGAGGGGAGGCAGAGCCTTAGAAAATCCTTAGGAAAAGGTTGAAAAACAGATGTCAACCTCCTTGCAAACCAGGTTTGTCTCATGGAGAATTCAGAGATGGTCCATGTGAGACCTGCCCCTGCAGTGATTAGCCTCCCAGCCCACGCTGATGCCCTTACTGGATTCATTTTATCAAGATTACCAAGGAGACTCCAGCCACTACAGATGTTCTCTTTTGCCAAAGAATTGCTGTGGGAACATTGAGTAACAATAACTGAAATAAGCAGCTAATGTTTGATTACCATTGATTACAATTGATAACAATTGATTACAGAAGCTTCCTCTCCTCTATATGGAGTAGGCAGGCCACATTGTAATGCCTTTAGACGTTCCCCAGCCTCATTGACATTTCATATATCTTTTTTTTTTTAAAGATTTATTTATTTATTATATGTAAGTACACTGTAGCTGTCTTCAGACACTCCAGAAGAGGACATCAGGTCTTGTTACGGGTGGTTGTGAGCCACCATGTGGTTGCTGGGATTTGAACTCTGGACCTTCGGAAGAGCAGTCAGGTGCTCTTACCCACTGAGCCATCTCACCAGCCCGACATTTCATATATCTTAAGTTTAAACTTTATTTTGAACAATACCTGAATAGATCTGTAATAATGTTGTTTTGGCTTAAAAATAATTCCCTGGGGGAAAGGGGAGGTGAGGTCCCAAAACATCCCTAGGCAGGATTTGCAAAACAAAAGAAAAGCCACACAAGCCCAACTCAAATGTAAATATTTTTTAATCTCAGCATACAGCCTGAGTCCTGGCCCAAAGATTATCTTTCCTGCAGTGAGGACAGATTCCAGGGGAACAATTCAACTGTCTGTCTATGCCTCTAGTTTTTTGGACAGTCTTTTTGTTGTTGTTGTTGTTTTTTGAGACAGGGTTTCTCTGTATAGTATCTAGGTTTGGTGGCTGATAATGGGATGGATTCCTGGATGGGGTAGTCTCTGGACAGTCCATCCTTTCATCTTAGCTCTAAATTTTGTCTCTGTACCTGTATCCTTTCATGAGTATTTTGTTCCTTATTCTAAGGAGGAATGAAGTATCCACACGATGGTCATCCTTCTTGGTTTTCTTGTGTTTTGCAAAATGTATCTTGGGTATTCTAAGTTTCTGGGCTAATATCCACTTATCAGTGAGTGCATATCTAGTGACTTCTTTTGTAATTGGGTTACTTCACTCAGGATGATATCCTCCAGATACATCCATTTGCCCAAGAATTTCATAAATTCATTGTTTTTAACAGCTGAGTAGTACTCCATTGGAACACTGGCAATTTTAACCATAAGTTTTGCTTCTTTTGCAATATTAGAATATATCCATAACTTTTGGAAAGCAAAACCCAATTTTAAACAATCTATTCTCTTTAAAATCAATACCAAAATCACTTTCACGTTACAAAGTTTGGCTGCCAGTTCATATATATGAATGCATGACAGTGCAGCTTTTAATACCTAATTAAAGAGGAACTGTTTTAAATTCTATCCTTTATAAATCTAGTTTCTAGAATAAGAATTATACAAAATATTATCCCAATTTAGAAGTATCTTTAAATACCTGTTTTCCTGGGTTGGCTCATGCCACGTGTTGTTTAGAATGACTCCAACCCTGAGTTACCAATTTTGTTGTTTTTTTGTTTGTTTGTTTGTTTTTTTCGAGACAGGGTTTCTCTGTATTGCCCTGGCTGTCCTGGAACTCACTCTGTAGACCAGGCTGGCCTCGAACTCAGAAATCTGCCTGCCTCTGCCTCCCGAGTGCCGGGATTAAAGGCGTGCACCACCACGCCCAGCTCTGAGTTACCAATTTTAAGCTAACTTTCTGTTACAAGCAAAACTCTGTTGGCTCCTTTAAGAGCAGCTTGTGTAGATAATCAGCCTCTAGTGGGGCTTTTCCAGCTGTGCTTGACTCCCAGTCACAGTGCAGACTGCCTTTTAAATAAGTTAAACTAAATCAAAGGATGGACAGCCAGCAGATAAAGTTTTAACCATTTTTTCAGCATGAAACCCAGAACAACAATCACTCAAACAACAAAACAAAAACAAACATAAATTGACAGACAAATGGACAGATTGGTGCACCAAAGAAAGACAATAGACAGAGAGGGAAGATAACTTGATGTCTCAAAGGAACCCAGATATCCTAATCAGAACTAAGAAATCTCCATAGGAGCCAGAGAGGAAGCAGGACGTTTCCCGATTTCCTCCTGTTCCTAGGAGAGCTCTGAAATAGCTTATATCTATTTTCCTCCTCTTTTGCTAAAACATCCCAGACAGGGGACAACTCCATGTCTGAAACCTATTCTCTCTCTTTTTTTTTCTCTCTCTCTCTCTCATGTTCAAAGTCTAACTCTTTATCTCCTTCTTCTGGGAAGTCTGCCAGAGAAGGGAGAGGAGTAACACTGATAGTTGTTCCCCAGTGCCCTGCTTTTCTAACTTCCCCAATTCCTCCTCAACTTGTCTAATTCTTTCATTTATATATTTACTATTCCTACTTCTGGGAATTAAGGACAACATAAATATACTTGAGCTAAGAAGTTAGTCTGGCCACTCTTCTTACCTTTCTCAGATCAATCTCACAGTGCAGGCAACACTGTGGTGATCTCTGTGGATATCTTCACTCACTTCCTAACCAATTGGCAATCCTATTCGGGTGACTCACAGAGAAATACTTTAGTATTCAAACTAGTCTGGAGAAAGATACCAAATACAATTGAAATTACCTTCTAACATTTTTGATTATACCAAAACCTGACATAGCTATAGCAAAGAACAGGTTACAGCTAAAAATAAATCAAGGATTTTACTGTTGATTTCACATTTTGCTATTACATAGGTCAACCAAGAGTACACTCACTGACTATATATTACCAAAACAAACTACAGACAACTTACAATTACCTATAAATATAGTAGAGGACCCTTACAATGACCAGAAACTGGAAAATCAATCAGCTTGCCTAGCACAAATTTATTGAGCAAATTCTTACAGGGTGGATTGTCAATACAGGATTTTATGTGTTCTTCTTAGTATCTGGCCGAAATACATAATTATACATGAAATAAATCTACCTTTTAGTGAACAACAAAAGTAGAATGATTTAGAATTTTGAGCCAAGGGTTTGTCACCCACTATTTTGTGAACAAACACCCTGAGGTTTTTTTCTTTCATTTTATTTTGAACCTAATGTACAATTTAACCAGGGTATGGTCCATTGACCACCATGATTGAAAACCTCTGGGAACTTGCACATGCAGATTCTAGGGAAATGCTCCAGATATTGCAGATTATGCAATAATAAATCATAGGATTGCCTTTATATGAGGTGTGTGTATTTCATTTCTTTAAATTTTAATTATATAGAGGTTGAGAATGTCACTCAGTGGTAGAATGCTTTCATGCTTAAGACAGTAGATCTATTCCTTAGAATTGTGAGGAAAAAGAAAGCAAAATTATATTTTCATTAAAGTCACAAAGAACTTATTGTATACCGTGGATAGACTTGTTTATTTACTCATCTTTATTGATATATTAATTTATATTAATCCAATAGTTTGACCTTACAAAAAACACGGAAATGCTGGCCAGAGGCCACTGACACTGTCCTCCTTATTAAAACCCTTCATTTCAGTCAAATCTGGCTGCCCTAATAGGTACATCATTTTCACTAAGCTTGCCCTAAAAGAAAATCCTGGAAAGTGCCCATTATACCAAATGCCATTTTGAAATCCTGCCAGGCCATGTCTGGATTTGAGGCTGGCGTAAATCATCTTCAAATTATTTTGTTGACACTTGCCACACAGTTCTTAGTTCGGTTCCAGCTGCTACCTTAAGGCCTTGGGTCATACCATTGAAGAGGGGGGGGGGGTTACTGCTACTGCGCATGCGCGAGCTTCTGTTGCTGGGGGGGACGGAGGGGAGGGTTTTAAGGTCTGACGTGAGGGTAGTACAATTTCCCTTGTAGGTGGAGCAAGCGGCAGATCCACGTTGGGGGCGTGGTCGGGGCGGGACAAGCACAGGAGACTTCTAGGTGAAGAAGGCTGGGGCCAGTGCGAATGGTCCGGCCCACGCGCACGCGGGATTCCAACCGTTGTTTCCTGGTGTTTGTTACCTAGCTATATCTGTTGTCTCTCGCCAGTCCGGAGTTGGTCAAGTCCGCACCAGGTTGTTGGCTTTCTAGAGGGCTGTAATGGATGGAGAGCGGGGCTCAGTAGCCCCTCGGGATATAGAAACCCTTAAGAAGGAAGTTCAGCTGCGGGTAAATCCCCAGGAGCTGAAGTTCCAGGATGCAGTATCTGGAAAAGTGTACCGCCTCCCTCTTACTGTACACAATTTGGGCCGTTGGAACCAGAAGATCAGGTTTCAAGAGCCAGCGAAGCCACAGGTGACACTTTAAGGGTACTGAAAGCTTCCGGGTAGCCTCCTCACTTGAGCACTTGAGCATACCTTTGGCCAAATAGCAGAATCTGTGCCCCCGAGGAACTGGCGGAAGAATTGTATTTGCTGAGTGGATGCGGGGGTGGGGGTCGGGGGGGTGGAGGGACGGGAGGGAGGAGGTAGAAATGTGTGATGGAGTAAAGAGTGGGACAGAGACAGGGAGATAGAGGAGAGAAATTCAAAGAGGGACTGTAAAGGAGAGGGAGGAAGACTGATAGGAAGGGAGAAAGGCAGGGAAAGAGGGAGCGGGAGGAGACAGAAGAAGGAATGGGAGGAAGGGAGAGAAAGGGAGGGAGAAAGAGAGGAAGGAAAAAAGGGAGGGAAGAAGGAAGAGGAAAGGGAAGGGAGATGGAGGTGAAGGAGAAATAATGATGAAAAGTGGGAGACACAGAGGAAAGGAAGGAGGGAGAAAGGGAGGGATTGGAGAAACTCCTCTTTGCTTCAAGTTCAAGGTATAGGGGAAGGTATAGGGGAGAGACTAGGTACTGCAAAGCTGATAGAAAATATGATTCTTCATATTGTGTTTAGAAAGGCCTCATTCCTGTTTTTATTTTTAATTGACAAAAAGTTAACAGAATTATGAAGCATTATGCATATAATGATGGTTACTACCTACTTGTAAGAATTCCAATTCTGTGTGCATGTCTTCATGATTCTGAAATTGTCTTAAAACCCTAGGAGGAAAAAAATTGAAGTATTATTTTTAATTACCATCTGATACATGAAGTTTTTGATTCCTCAGTGGATTATTAATTGAGGCATTAATGGAAAGTTCTGTGTCATAATCCATTTGTTGGGTGTCTACTGTAGACAGATATATGATATATTCTATAGTACTAAGATCTTAGAAGGGCATTTTAGTACAGTCCCAATCATCATTCCCCATAAATATATACAATTATCATTTATCAGTTTAAAGGTTTTTTTTTCAGTTTAAAGTTTTAAAAAGTGTTTTTTTAAAGCTAAGTGGGGATAAGATCTATCCTTGATAATAATGCACACTCCGTAGCTATAGTTGCTTTTAATCATTCCTTATAAGGAACTAGTAGTGTTGATTTTATCTTTTTTCCACAAAAGTTCAAATTGTTGTTGACCAGTCTGGATAAGGAGCTTGCTTCTGGCCTTCAGATGACAGCAATGGTGGAATATCGTCCTAATAAAAATGAAGACACATCTGATCACATCTTTATTTCTGTAGGAAATAAAGTCCTAGATATTCCTCTATTTGGGTATGTAATTAAAGTACTAGATATTCCTCTAATTGGGTATGTAATTGGCACATCTCTGTTCTATAAGGATTTTGTTGTTACTAAATTGTACTAATAATTTAAGAGCATCCTGAAAAATAGAGCTTATACTTTATATATAAACTCAGTATGTCATAAGATTTCTTCCTATGTGACAATGAATTTTAAAAGATATCTGAAAATGCACACTACATATATGCCATGTGTGAGCACATTAAAGACATGTAACAAATCATCTTGTTTTATAGCCCATACAAATTTTGATCTTACTGATCTAGAATCCCCTGTGAAGAGAGACCCTCAATTGAAGTTCTTTATTATCTTGTAGTCAAGTTTGTGGGTGTGTTTTCTTGATTAATGATTGGTATGGGTGGGTCCAGTCCACTGTGTGCAGTGCCTACCCTGGCCAGATGATCATGGATGTTTAAGAAAGCAAACTCAGCAAGCCATAGGGGAGCAAGGCAGTAAGTACTGTTCCCGTGTGCTTCCTGCCTCTGCTTTTGCTTGAGTTCCTATGCTGACAGCCCTCAATGATAGAGTGGGATCTCGATATGTACACCAAATAAATCCATCCCTAAGCTGGTTTTTGTCAGTATTTGCTTTATAACAGCAACAGAATGTAAGTATAATATTCCCCAAATGCTCTGTTATAGTATCATTCCTTTCTTTAATTTAACATATTTATCTCATTCAAAGTATTGAAGTCAGTTCTTCCTTTTTAACAAGTTTCTAAACATTTAATGTATTTGTGTGGAGATTTTCAAAAGGAATGTCAAGTATGTTAGAGTAACACTAAACAGATAAATGAGCAGTCTGCCAAATAATGTTATGTTTAACGTACAATTTTCCTTGTTAAAAATAGGGTGTATTATAGCTTACATATGTTATTGTATGACTTTTCATATTGACCGCAGTGTTATCAGTGGACTGAAATGGCTTTTTAGGAGTTAAAGCTGTATATAAAGTGTGTGTGTGTGTGTTTGTGTGTGTGTGTGTGTGTGTGTGTGTGTGTGTGTGTGTGTNTAATTTTTAGTATATAACAAGTGTGTGTGTGTGTGTTTGTGTGTGTGTGTGTGTGTGTGTGTGTGTGTGTGTGTGTGTGTGTGTATGTGTGTGTGTGTGTGTGTGTGTGTGTGTGCTCTTCATGGACCTAACTATGAAGATGTTACTAATTGGTTAAACATAATTGTGTGCTTCCTCTCTTCTCTCTTAGGCTGATTCCAGTCTGTCAGCTGGAAATTGTACCAGTAGTTGATTTTGGCACATTGGTTGCCAATAGTAAAGTGCATTGTAAAGAGATTACTATTATTAACCGTGGCAAAGCTCCAGGTAAATATTTTGTGTCATATAAGCTCACACATTTAGAAGAGTTACAATTATTATTTTAAGTGTGCATATTGTATAATAGATTTTCTGAGTCATCAAGGAAAGATGTCTATCATTTGCAATAGCTGAAAAACCAAAGTCCCCTAAGTGTTGTGACTATAAAGGTTAGATACCCAATCATTAAGGAAAATTGAACCTGCCTCTCAAAATCTGTATTATCACAACCTCTTTGTTATATGACTGGTGATTTTCCTGAGAATGAGAGGCAGAATTATGTTATAGAAGTAATATTATTGTTAGGCTCAGCCAGAGACTGAACTAGACCTCAGTGCCTTACTCTTTAGATATGGGACAAGTGTTTTTAAAGAAATTGAATTTGAGATTTCCTTATTCATCAGGGAGAACAGTTAATATATGATGGTTACTTAGGTATATACCTAAATTTTTGACATAATCCCTGTTTCATCATGGACATGAAATATACTCTTTGTCATACTCAAATTGGCATTCACAACATGATCTCTTGAAGGCTTTTAGTAATCTATTCATTTGTCACTGAAAGAACACTTTTCTCCAGATTAGATTATTTTTAGAATTTTTTATTGTGGCCCAGATGTTTTCATAAAAGTATGTGTTGTCAGATATAGTTTTTATTGATGACACCCATGGATATAGTCTGTCATCCTTTTTGATTAGATGGTCAACATCTAATGGTGCAAGATTGCCTCGTCTCCCAATCTAATATGAGGACTAATAGTAGATAGGCTCTGTCTCCCTGAGACTTCATGATGAATACATAAGGAGATCTTAATTACAATCCTCTTTACCTCTATACTGTTTTTTCTTAGCTGCCCACTTGAACATTGGGAATTATTAACATAAAGCCAATATAATCCATTGCATATTTCTTCAAAAGATACACAAGAATAAAAGTGATAGCTATTTCTATTTAAATCGTATTCATTTACCTTTTAGTGATTTGGTTCTTTGATGGGTGAATATTCATTGCATGGGAGCACAAAGAGAATATTAGGTTCATTTTCAGTTTAATTCCAGTGTGAAGAATAGAGTCTCTTGAGACAAGTGGTTAAGGTTCTTTGAGTCTGAAGACTAGTAATATTTTTGAATAATATTTGATTGAAAAAATATTTTGCTTTTCAAATTCTCCATAATCATTTAGGAATATATCCAGTTTAATCTAAAATCCCCCCAAGTTATAGTTGTGTTGCATATGAAATTTCTCAGAATTAAAATTCAGATTTAATTTGAATGGAATATTAATGTATTTTTTCAATGACACAAATGAAAACTGTACACCAGGATAAATATTTTTTGTAAAAAAAAAAAAAAAAACCAACACTAAACCACTAAGAGAAAATTGGTTTTCTGGGTGTGAAATTGACCATGTTTCACACTTAATTGCTTCATGTATTAATTGGAAAAACCTGGGCAAAAGTTAATTTTTCTGAAGCAGCCATTGCATATTTTAGAGATTTGTAAATTGATATAAATAGTTGAACATACAGTTTAGAACACGGATAGAAGAGCATGCATGTGGATATTCAGAGCTCTTAGTCTAAGTACTTTCCCCAAAAGAATATACAGTATTTTTAGATCCTGATGAAGGTTGAATTCCAGTGCTGGGTTCAGATTTGCTCGGTGATGTCAATATCTGTAATTACAATAAAAGCCATTATTTTTGTTCCACAGTGGGTTATCTGTGTAATATATATCTATTTTAAGTATCTAACTATAAACTGTGTCTTTTACTCTCCTTAGGGACGTTTAAAGCACAATACCAGGGTCAGTTACCTATTGTCATTTCTCCAAGTAGTGGTATAGTAAAGGCTAAAACATCAAAGGTCATCAAAGTAGATTTCTGTGCAGACCAGGCCCAAATTGTAAATGAAATGGCAAGGTAAATATATAGTACAGTTTTTTTTTTAAAAAATGCTTATATGAAACTCAAATATTTCCTGTTTTCTTCTTTCAGATTGATTCCTTGTTTGTTTACCAACTTTTTTTGTTCATTTGCTAGTAGATCATTTTGTTATTCCTATATGTCAAAATATACAAGTATCAATGGAAAATACTTGAGAACAGCATATGGATACACATAACAGCAGCTCCTTGAATCATACACTCATCACTAATTAGGATCTAGGTAGCACATAAGTTTTGTGCGCGCGCACGCGCGTGTGTGTGTGTATGTGTGTGTGTGTGTGTGTGTGTGTGTTTGGTGTGTAAGTGAATGTTGATGATAACTTGGATTACACATGTTATTTCAGTCAGACAGTAGCAGATTTAAAATTTTAGAGATAACTGTACTCTATTGAAGGATCAGAGGCTAAGTTGAAGAAGTACAAGGGAGTGATGCAAGGGGAAATGAAAACAAACAAATGGCACAGGATCCAGTAAAGAGTCTATGGGGCAGCGTTTTTATGAGATTTGCCTCTGTTCATTTATACATGGAATGTGCAATTAATACACTGAGTGACCGACCACTTGTAGGTAAAGTCATAAAGTATAAAAATCTCAGTTCAGTTCACATAGGATTGGAGATGTTTTAGAAAACATCTTTGAGGTTTCTTTTTTTGTTTGTTTGTTTTGTTTTGTTTTGTTTAGTTTTCAAGACAGTATTTCTCTGTGTAGCCCTGGCTGTCCTGGAACTCATTCTGTAGACCAGGCTGGCCTT
>NC_034613.1:67745817-67758837 GCF_900095145.1 Mus pahari | reverse complement strand
TGTGTGTGTGTGTGTGTGTGTGTGTGTGTGTGTGCTGCTACCTTGCATATATTCTGTATTTCTTACTGAAGGCCACAGTTGTGGTTTTTGAAATACAGTTGTGAGCCTGATATGAGGTTAGGTTCTATTTTGAAGGATGGGAATTAAGCTGAGGATCAGTTTGCATTTTAGAAAGTCAAAGTAACACCAGTGCATGAAGCAGATCAGGCAGTACAGTGATGACTTGACAGGCTGACTAAGTATTATAAAACCAAAGCAAAAAGGCAATAGGAAAGGGCAGAGCTAAGGTTCAAATTGGCAAAACTGAGAGAACTGTAGAGATTTGAGGAATTTTCTACAAGCCCGTTTAACTCACTTGATGAGTTACTGAACAAAGGAGAAAAGATGTGCAGAAGGAAGTTCAGATGTTAGATGGTAGGATGAATTTCATTTTCAGAATCATCATGGAGTTTATGATTATGGCTTATTAGATTTGGTGTCTTAAGCTCCAGAAAGCAGCTTTGTCCAGAGGAGTTGGGTACACGGTATTCGGGGTATATGTGGTGGCAAAAACAGAGTACTGAGAATTAAACTGAAAAGAAGAGCAGAATATGAAAGAGTAAGAGTTTAAATAGTTTACAGAGGATTCGTGCTTTAGAACATTAGATCATGCATGTGTGAGTTAGAATGAAAACCTAGAGAAATGTGTAATGTCCCAGATCAAAGGAAGGACAGATATGTTGAGATATGGTGCGGATAATGCTCACAGTTGTAGTGAAATCTAAATGAGTATTTTGGTGATAGTTTAGGAGTAGCCAGTTATTTGTGGTATCTGTTGGGGTTAAGTTGATAAGAAAGGAATAATCATGTGACAAGAATTCTAAATGAGAACTGAAATTAGTTTGAGAAACCAAATTTTATTGGAAAGTTTTTTTTTTCTCTAGTAATTTTTTTCTGAGAATTTTTTTTTAATTTAGGCAATTGTAGTATTTGTATGTAGATGAACTGGGCCTGGGTATGGGTTGGAATGAGTTAGAATAGAGTCTTAGAATTCTTGAGCTAATCTTATAAATCATATAGCTCCTATATTTATGAAATAATGATATTAATATTCCATTGACTCTCTGGTGTCACATCATTATTTGACGTTCTGACCTCGTTGTTTCAAGTATAGATAATTATACTTGAATAATTATACTAGCATAGTAAATTAGGTTACACAATTATTTCACTTTATAGGATCTGATAAACTCTGGCAGCATATGAAAGGAACTACCCTCCATCTTTTGAGTTAGTTATTATGTCATTTTAAAAATCTTGATCCAAATACTTAGAAGAAAATAAATATATCAATTTCTAATGAAAATACTTACATATATACATATCTTATTTTCTTATAGAGTGAGTTTGCAAGGTCGTCCTGAAACATTCTTGAACATTAAAGTGCGTGTGGTTGAACAGATCATCCAGTTGTTTCATATGAATAGTGAAAGGAAATTGGAATGTATACGATTTGGTTCTGTGTTCTTTGGAACATCAAAACTTGAGCATGCTCTTCTGTATAACAATAGCCCTGAATCCATAAACTGGGTGGCAATAATGCAAGATGATTGTGTAGGAGAAGAGCTGGTAAGTGAACTGAGCAAAAGTGGCACATCATGTCTGAGTGAAACCAGATGAGTGCTTTTTGCAAATCACTGACAAACTTGATTCTCCTCATTTTGAAGTAAATCATGTTCCTTAGTCAAATTTAGGTATATGCTATTTTATAGACAAATATTCTTCATTTTCTACACTCTGTAAAGTTTAAAAACTTTTAAAAATATGTTATTTACTTTGCCTTAACATGATTTTTTTGTCTTTTTTTATGTTTCAGGGAGCAAATATTCATCAAAGGACAGATATTGCCATAAATAATCTCTCCTACTTAAGCAAAATAAAGAAAATAGATATGACTGATTTTATGTCCTGCGTTCCCAACGAAGGGACGTTACTCCCTTATCAAAAGATTGTCATTACATTTTGTTTCAGCCCAAAGTAAGCAAAAGTAAATTAAATTGTAATGTCAATTATTGATGAAAATTATAGTAGCTACACACTAATCAGACTTGTTTGATATTGTAGTGAAACATGTTAGAAGGCAAGAATATGCTCTTACCAGACAAAATCCTTTTCTGACTGAATCCCATCAATGTTTGACTAATAACATACCTCAGTATGTTTGTGTGTAAATAACCAACCTAATTGTAACAGTTTTTCCCTGTGAGAGGATCATGGTCAGTGTACTTCTATTATAACATTGTCACTTATTGGTACCATATTTTTGAAGGCTGAATTGTGTTTAAGAGAACATGATGGTTAGATTGGTTACTTATATCAGATTGGCCTGTGGTCATGTATATGGAAGATTACCTTGAGAGTAAGTGGCACTATTCTCTGTTTTTGAATCTTATGCTGTATAAGAGTAGAAAAAGCTTACTGAGTACTATAAACATATGTGTTTATTTCTCTCTGCTCTGTACTGTGACTGTTATGAAACTAACTACTTTACATTTTTGCCTTGACTTCTATGCTTTGATGGAATTTGACCTGGAATTGTGAACTAAAATAAACCTTTATCTTTTCTGTTGCTTTATTATAGCAATAGGAAAAACCAAAACAAAAGAAAACACAACAAGCAAAGAAGCAAACAAAAAACAAACCAAAAAAAACCAAAACTAAGGCAGAAAGCTAATCAATAATTGCCCTACTCATATAATCAAAATTGTCTTAATGATATTTTCTATCTGAAGTTTCTTTGGGAAGTCTATAAGATTATGTTCAACATACACAAGATTACTATGTCATTTTCTTTGTATGTCTGTGTTTCTTATCTGAGTGTATACATTCTTATGAGTCACCTAGTGTGGCTACTGGAAACCAAGCCTGGGTTCTACTAACTGTTGAGCCACCTCTTCAGCCTCCTCCACCCTTATATGCTTTGAAACAAATCCAAATTTTATTTCCTATAATAGCACTTAATTTTATTTGGCAGTCTAGTATGGAAATTTAGGTGTGAATATTTGAAGTCTTTGTTAAATATTTTGTGAACACCACATGTATTCCAATTTAATATTACACATCAACATTTTGTGTATTTGAGTATCCACTGACAGAAGAGATAACATGCTGCTAAGCTAGATAAATATAGTCAGTGACCAACTCTATAGTATAATCTGTCTATACCTGAATGTTTCTTTTGTTTCCATCCTCCTGTACATTTCTCTAGGAGGTTCTGACTCATATCAAATCATGTTCTCTAATTACTTGTCCACTACCATGAACATGATTAGTAATATAAATTTAGTTCAATAGAGAAATCAAATACATAACAGAGGTTCCTACTGGGATGATATGTGTTATTAGAGAGTCCTTAGCTTTTAGCTAAGAATTCCTCCAGGAAAAAAATACACTATGGCATGTGATGTAGGTTTTGGCAAGTTGGTACATTTAAGTTAGTCTTGTCTAAGAAATATTTGTATTAATTAATTTTCACAGAGCTTTATGCTCTTTAATCATGTTAATGGTAGTGGACAAGTAATTAGAGAACATGATTTGATATGAGTCAGAACTTCCTAGAGAAATGTATAGGAAGGATGGAAATGAAAGATTCAGGTATAGATAGATTATATCATAGGGTTGGCCATTGACTATCTTCCTTTGTTAGTAAATTTGGGAAATGGGTAATAGCTGTATTTTTATTCATTTCCATCTGCTTGCATAGACTTAAATGTTAGGTTAATAATTTATACTCAGAAATGACAAAAATATGTCACCTCTTCCTTAAGAATAATGGATTATGATATTTACAGGCTGGTAGTTGATGTTAAAAAGGATGTTGGACCTTCACATAGGCAAGACTATGCTCTCTTTGTGAGATTTGATTCTGTGGGAAGTAAAGATGGATTTTTGAGAGATGATAACTCTGATACCATGAAAAGTAAGTATAAAGTTAACAAAATTATTAAGTTCTGTCATTTTGCAGAGGTCCTAGTTGCCTGCAAGATTTACTATGTGGTTTAAACTATAGTATTGTTTCTTTTACAAACTTGGGTACCCTTGTGTTTGGGCCAGAGATGTTAAGAATTGAAATATGCCTTCTGGTGGACTTTTTTGCTTTAATGAATATATTGTGTCCTTCCTTATCTCTTTTGATTAGCTCTGGTTTGAGGTTAATTTTGTTACATATTAAAATGGCTATACCAGCTTGTTTCTTAGGTCCATTTGACAGATAGTGCTTTGTCTAATCCTTTACCTGAGGCAATGTTTATTCTTGGTTTCTTATGGTTGTTTTTTTTTTTTGAATATCAGAAGCTAGTTTGTACTTTAGAGCTCTTGACTTTGTTCTTTCTGCTTGGAATATATTTTTTCATGGTTGTTTGTTTCTATTTAATATTTGCCAAATGTTACTGTGTGTATAAAAGTGGCCTGTTTGAATATCTCTACCTAAAACAGTGTCCCTAAGGCTTTGTATTCTGTCTTACTCTATTTTGCCTTTACATATAGTCCTTTGTAAGTGTTGTAAATGTGATTACTCTCTGTCACTCTTACTGTTCAGAATGTACATCCATTAGAGTAGATTTGTTTTTATTCCTAACTGTGTCAAGACCCAAAATTAGGTGTAGCTCAGGGAAGGCAGTCACTGCATTTGCTCATGCTTGAGTGGGGTTCCATTTATCGTCATATTTTTAGAGTGATATCACGTCAGCTGGACACATACATTTTTGATTTTCCAAACACTCCTCACTGTGTTCAATATTTATTTATTTATTTATAGGTAATCGACTTCAAAAAGTGGAATTAGCTCTGACAGGCTCTGGACTTCCAGTCATATTACAATTTGATCCAGGAAAATCACTTACTTTTGCACCTTGTCACATGGGTGAACATTCAGATATTCTTTGCATTGTAAAAAATCAGTCCATATCACTTCCTGTGATGTACCATTTTCAAAAAACTGCACACTTTAAAATGGATCCTGAAAGGGGCAAAATTGATGAAGGATGTATTCAGGTAAGCTAGGTCATTCTTTGTTTTCTTTCATAACACTTAAGCTAGTTATTCCTGCTAAAATACTATACAGAGAATTAAGAACCACAACTGATCTACTAGTGTTTATGAAGTATGTCTCTTATGTGATCTAGAATTAGTTATAAATGCAGTCATAGAGCATCCATAATTCTTTTGTTAAGTGTCTACAATGTGCTAGTGAAAGCATGTGAAGTTCAAGTCCGGTGTGCAATATAGTTATTGCTTCTAAAACATTTTTATTGTATTAAGAAATTATAATAATATACAGAAACAGGTATGGCTTAAGAAAACTAGTGTGTTAAATAGGTTCTCTAATGTAGTGCCATCAAAACTCAACATGTGTTTTATTTCCATTCAGGAAGGATTTTGTGCAACAATCACATGAATGATATCTTGCAGATTTAATAAAAATTTGAAATTTGAAATGTGTAATAATTACCTAGTTTGCAGCTTGTTGTGTTGAGGTAAAACAAAAAGAAAATATGGACACTAAGACATTTCTATTGGTACCAGGCCAACTCCTATGTTTCTAGGGCTGGTATAAGTATGACTGGCTACTCTGTCAACATTTGTAGGCACTATAAAACTGAACCTCTTCAACATTCTCTATTCAACTTTTGTTTTGTTTTGTTTTTTTGTCCTCGGCAGGTTTTATGTGACCATAGGTTTATAGTTATATAAGTTATGCATACAAATTTTATACTTATTTGCTGAGGAATGCTGGCAGAAGAATATTAAAAGTCTTAATTTTCTATTAAACAAGTATGCTTCTATAACAATATAAAACTTTGTGTGTATATGTGAAAGTGTGTAGCTTAAACATACAATGGTTTCAAATGTGAGCCCATGAGTTTCACATACCATTCATTATTGTTTTGTCACAGGATGCATACACAATGCAAAGTATGCTTGTACATTCTGAAGCAAGGCTATGGGGAAGGTTTGTGCTGCAACACAGACTAGAGCTGCAAGAAAATCCTCAGCTTAATTAGACATTTAATTTTCATTTATTTTTTTGTCCACTGCATATTAAGAAGCTTTTTAGTGTTCCCAAATTCAGTGTCCCTCCCACACATTCCCTTTTAAGACCCCCAAGTTTGTTTGTTACTTAAATCAGGGCTTGGAATTTTATGGTGTGTTAGACAATTCTAGCTTGATACTTGATATTTTATGGGTGACTTTGTACAGATACATATTTAATAATCTCAAAATACACTATATAGAGGAATTGTTAAATCTTGAAAATGCTATCCTTAACATTTGGAGCTATTCCAATAGTGTTTTTCAAAATGATGTTCATCTTTGCAGTTCCATGTCATGTCCAGAAGACAGTATTTGACAGTAGTCTTTTAGAACCTCTAGCTCTGACATTCTTTCTGCATTCTCTTCTGAGATGCTTTCTGAGCCTTATACAAGGAGATAAGGATGGATCAATTTGCATTCTTCTACATGCTGACTTCCTGCTGAACTAGCACCATTTTCTGAAAATGCTCTTTTTTTCCCCCACTGGATAGTTTTAGTTCCTTTGTAAAGGATCAAGTGACCATAGGTGTGTGGGTTCATTTCTGGGTATTTGTTTCTGTTCTACTGATTTACTTGCCTGTCACTGTACCAATACCATGCAATTTTTTTTTAATCACAGTTGCTCTGAAGTACAGCTTGAGGTCAGGGATTGTGATTCAGTAGAAATTCTTTTATTGTGGAGAATGGTTTTCAATATCCTAGGGTTTTTTTTTTTAATTCTGGATGAATTTTCAAATTGTTCTAACTCTATGAAGAATTGAATTGGAATTTTGATGGGGATTGTGTTGAATCTGGAGATTGCTTTCCACAAGATGGCCATTTTTACAATATTAATCTTGCCAATCCGTGAGCATGGGAGATCTTTCCATCTTCTGAAATCTTCTTTGATTTCTTTCTTTAGAGACTTGAAATTCTTGTCATACAGATATTTATTTGCTTAATTAGAGTCACTCCAAGGTATTTTATTTTATTTGTGACTGTTGTGAAGGTTGTTATTTCCCTAATTTCTTTCTTAGCCTGTTTATTCTTTGAGTAGAGGAAGGCCACTGATTTGTTTGAGTTAATTTTATATCCAGCTACTGCACTGAAGCTGTTTATCAGGTTTAGGTGTTCTCTGGTGGAATTTTTAGGGTCACTTATATATACTATCCTATCATCTGCAAATAGTGATATTTTGACTTCTTCCTTTCCAATTTGTATCCCTTTGGTCTCCCTTTGTTGTCTAATTGCTCTGGCCAGGACTCCAAGTATTATATTGACTAGGTAGGAAGAGAGTGGGCATTCTTGTCTACTCCCTGATTGGGATTGCTTCAAGTTTCTCTCCACTTACATTGATGTTGGCTACTGGTTTACTTTATATTACTTTTAGTATGTTTACGTATGGGCCTTGAATTCTTGATCTTTCTATAACATTTATCATGAAGGGGTGTTGAATTTTGTCAAATGCTTTCTCAGCATCTAATGAAATGACCATATTGTTTTTTTCTTTGAGATTGTTTATATAGTGGATTATGTTGATGTATTTCTGTACATTGAACCATCCCTGCATCCCTGAGAGGAAGACTACTTTATCATGATAGGTGATTGTTTTGATGTGTTCTTGGATTCGATTTTCAAGAATTTTATTGAGTATTTTTGCATCGATATTCATAAGGGAAATTGGTCTGAAGTTCTCTTTCTTTGTTGGGTCTTTATATGGTTTAGGTATCAGAGTAATTGTGGCTTCATAGAACGAATTTGGTAGAGAACCTTCTGTTTCTATTTTGTGGAATAGTTTGAGAAGTATTGGTTTTAGGTCTTCTTTGAAGGTCTGATAGAATTGAACCACTAATCCCATCTGGTCCAGGGCTTTTTTTGGCTGGGGGACTATTAATGACTGTTTCTATTTCTTTAGGGGATATAGGACTGTTTAGATTGTTAATCTGATCCAGATTTAACTTTGGTACCTGGTATCTGCCTAGAAAATTGTCCATTTCATCACCATTGTTCTGTTTTGTTGAGTATTTGCTTTTGTAGTAGGATCGGATGATTTTTTTATATTTCCACAGTTTCTGTTGTTATGTTTCCCTTTTTATTTCTGATTTTGTTAATTAGGATACTGTCTCTGTGCCCTCTGTTTAGTCTGGTTATCTGTCTTGTTGATTTTCTCAAAGAATCAGCTCCTGGTTTTTGTTGATTCTTTGTATAGTTCTTTTTGTTTCTACGTGGTTGATTTCAGCCCTGAGTTTGATTATTTCCTGCTGTCTTCTACTCTTGGGTGCATTTGCTTCTTTTTGTTCTGGAGCTTTCAGATGTGCTGTCAAGCTGCTAGTGTAAACTCTCTCCAATTTCTTTTTGGAGGCACATAGAGCTATGAGTTTTCCTCTTTGCACTGCTTTCATTGTGTCCCATAAATTTGGGTATGCTGTGGCTTCATCAAACTCTAAAAAGCCCTGGGCATCTATTTCTTCAGGTTAGGCAAGTTTTCTTCTATAATTTTATTGAAGATATTTACTGGCCCTTTAAGTTGGGAATCTTCCCCCTCTTCTATACCTGTTATCCTTAGA
Source organism: Mus pahari (assembly GCF_900095145.1). NCBI lineage: Eukaryota > Metazoa > Chordata > Mammalia > Rodentia > Muridae > Mus > Mus pahari. The sequence goes on along the minus strand of NC_034613.1, from coordinate 67,750,219 downwards.
TTTGGTCTTCTCATTGTATTCTGGATTTCCTGGATGTTTTGGGTTAGGAGCTTTTTGCATTTTGCCATTTTCTTTGACTGTTGTGTCAATGTTTTCTATGGAATCTCCTGCACCTGAGACCCTCTCTTCTATCTCTTGTATTCTGTTGGTTATGCTTGCATCTATGGATCCTGACTTCTTTCCTATGTTTTCTGTCTCTAGAGTTGTCTCCCTTTGTGATTTATTGTTTCTACTTCCATTTTTAGATCCTGGATGGTTTTATTCTATTCCTTCACCTGTTTGGTTGTTTTCCTGTAATTCCTTAAGGGATTATTGAGTTTCTTCTTTAAGGGCTTCTACCTGTTGACCTGTGTTCTCCTCTATTTTTATGGGAGTTAGTTATTTATGTCCTTCTTCCTGGTGGAACTTGTGTACAGAGGGTTCTGGAATAGCCCGAGCTCCTGGGTGCAGATGGCAGATTGGGAGGATCCTGTCCCAGCTGCTCCCCCCTTTTTAAATCTATTCCTGAAGTACTATTCTTAGCTTTCTTAAATTTTCAATAATGAATATCATATGACTTTTTGCTGATGTTTCCTAAAATTGCTTATAAATCCCCATGGTGAAAATATGTTGCTCGATGTTCAAATAACATGTATTTTAATATTTGTTTTTATTTATTCTAGCAATAGAAAATTCATTAAAATTTGTTTTTCTTTAGAATGTCATATGCTCATTTGTTCCACATCAAATTGGAGTATTTAAAGTAAAGCAAGTGATTGAGATTATTGGACCAGTGGCAGATGATAATCTACGGTCTTTGTCAATGAAACCTTTTCATTACATACATTTAGACTTCAGCAGCACTTGCAAAGCTTTGACCAGGAAAGTTGGAGTGAAAATTAATCCTGGTATGTTACTGCATTAGTCCTACACAGCTGTGATGTGATTTTCATTTTCATTATAAGATTATGTATATCAAACATGATCAAAACAGTGCTTTTCCCCTTTTTAAAGAAGTTTTATTTTAAAGTCAGGTAGAAGGCCTGTTCAAATACATATCATGAGCCTATATGTAAGTAGATCTCTGGCTATACCAATGATTTACATTTCTGTCATATTTTTAATAGACGTTATGTTGCTATTTTGAGGTGTCTTATGCAGATTCTCAAATATTTTAATGATTGCCATGTTGTATTTGTTCTATTTTTTTTCTTGAAGTTAATGTAAACTAGTTTTAATTATATTTAGATTTTGTGTGTAAGTACAGTATCCTCTATTTACATATAATATTTTATTAATTCAACCATATGAACCTGATGATATACAGTTGACTTTACCAAAAACCAAAAAACAAGATAGCCTTCTATCTATTTTCATATAGGTCAATTTAAATCTTCAAATTAGTATGCTTTTTAATATATATATATATATATATATATATATATATATATATATATTATTTAAAGTTTATTTTGCTAAATTGGTTAATATAAGCCCATGTATTGTATTAAGTGATTTGTATTTTCACAGTGTGCTTGAGAATTTAGCATTTGTCAAAATCAATTGTCTTAATCAGTGTTTATGTACCATGACCATAGAAACTTATATAAAAGAAAGCATTTAATTGGGATTTGTTTACAGTTTCAGTTTAGCCCATTATTTTCATAGTGGAGAGCATGGCTGCATAAAGGCAGACATGTACTGGAGAAGGATCTGAGAATTCTACATGTGGATTGGCATGCATCAGGAAGAGAGCCACTGGGCCCGACTGGGCATGACTTAGGCATTTGAAAACCCCAAATCCACCCCCAGTGATACACTTAGTCCAACAGGCTACACCTACTCGATCAAGGCCATACTCATAATGTTTGTCAAGTAGAGCCACTACCTAATGACCACACATTCATATCTATGAGCCTATGAGGGTTGTTCGAATCACTGCACCAGTTATCTAATGTATCAAATATTTGCTTAATTTTTGGAATTGTATAATACAAAGTACTAAATGACGGCTTAATTTTCAATTTTATTTAAGGTATATCCCCCTTGGTTAGTAATCCCACAAGACACTTTGTGGCTAAAGATTCAGAGAAAAAGGACGATCTTCCACCTGTAGCTGCAATGCTCCGGTCAACAGCAACGAACCTTCATGATCATTGCTTAAAAGATGAGTCAATGAAAAATGCACTGATTGCTTTTCCTAATGACAGAGCTACAAGTATCAGGTCTGGTGACCACCATGAACATTTCAGGTACCATGTAATTTTAATAAATTACAATTTGATCAATATAATATCCAGGATACTATATAGAGATCTGCAAGATCCTGGTGTTTAAAAAAGGAAAGAAACTGCTGTGGTCAGTAATCAGAATGGGTTTTTGTTTTTCCATTTGTATGAGGAGTACAGTGGTTTTTGAATGCTACAGGATTTGACCTATCTAATCTTTTATACCCTCTACTGTATAATTTTGACAAAAGGAATGGCAAGCAAAATATTTTTTATTTTCGTTTTAATACATTGGATTCCTCTTTTCAAATTTTTATTATATTTCCAATATTATATGCCTTCCTGGTTTCTTCTCCTTAAACCCCCTATCCCACCCCCTTCCCTACTTCTATGAGGGTGATCCCCCAACACCCCCTTCCTGCCTCAATGCAACAAGACCTTCCTCCTAGAGATCCCAGGGACTAAACCACCAACCAAAGAGTATACATGGAGGGACCCATGGCTCCAGCTGCATATATAGAAAAATACTTTTAAAACTATATTATGAACACCAATAGATAAATGATAGAAATTACTATTGAAATCATACAATAGAATAGTTATATTTAATACAATTATGAGTTTGAGTTCATCTGAATAAAAAAATTTAAATTGTATGAAACAAATTAACGGTTATCATCCTGTTTTGTCACCTCATGCGTATATTTCTACTTGACCTAAAGCTTTTATAGTTCTGTTTGTAAGGAATGTTTAAACTTCAATTTAAGTCCATTATAACTTCAGAGAAATTGCTAAGTTACCACTAATAAGATAAAAGTGGTCAATACATGATTTTCTGGCCTTCATCATAGAAGAATTTTAGTATATTCAAGAGTAAAAGAGTTATTTTCTGCTAATTTGTATGTTAATAGTAGACTACTTAAACTTAATAATTGCTCTGAACTTTTTTTTCTACCTGTGTCTTTACTTTGGGGGAGGTGCAGTGGGCATTAATTTCCATGGACTTCATTTCACCTTCTTACCATCTTCAGGGCTTTGAATATGGGAATTATTTTTAGGTCCAATATCTAGTAGGGAACAGAGGCAGATGCTCCCAGCCAACCATTGGACTGAGCACGGGATCCCCAATGGGAGTTAGAGAAAGGACTGAAGGAGTTGAAGGGGTTTGCAATCCCATAGGACGAACAATATCAACTAACCAGACCCCCCCCCAGAGCTCCCAGGGACTAAATCACCAACCAAAGAGTACACATGGAGCAACCCATGGCTCCAGGTGCATATGTAGCAGAGGATGACCTTGTTGGACATCAGTGGGAGGAGAAGCCCTTGGTCCTGTGAAGGCTCTATGCCCCAGTGTAGGGGAATGCCAGAACAGGGAAGTGGAAGTAGGTGGGTGGGGGAATACCCTCATAGGAGGAGGGGGAGGGGAGATAGTATGGGGGTTTTAAGAGGGGAAACCTGGTAAGGGGATAACATTTGAAATGTAAATAGAGAAAATATGCAGTAAAAAAAAAAAGAGAAAGAAAGAACTATCTTTGAATAACTAAACACTCCCCTTTTTTAAAAAAAATACTGTTAAACTTTTACTACATATAAAGCTGTTATCACATAACATTGAAGAATCATGGGAAATATGGGAATTTTTAAATAAATATTTGATTAATTTTACTTATATACATATATCAGTTAATTATAGGGGAAGCCTTTCAATGTTTGATAAACTTTGTGGGTGAATGAGGTAGATGAAGAAGGTCAGAAGCTATAAATAATTCAACTCTATTGGAAGTTTATCATCGTTAAAAAAGAATAAGTCAATTGCCATATAAAATACTATAAAGGTCTTTTATGAAGTTTTTCTTTGTATTAACTTATTATTATTGGATAATTCATGAACTCTAAAGTTTAAGAAAATAGTTGTTAGAAAAACAAAATTTCCCTTATCCAGTTGGTTTTTAGAAAGGAGCTGATAGGAAATTCCCTTTTAGAATTACCTTTGTTAGAAGAGAGAGTCTCCTGATCACTTGCAGCCAGGATATGGATTTGAAATGGGAAAATGGTAGAGAAGATAGCCACTATGTATTCCATGATAGGTTTCTTTATTCTTTTCTTTTCTTTTCTTTTCTTTTCTTTTCTTTTCTTTTCTTTTCTTTTCTTTTCTTTTCTTTTCTTTTCTTTCTTTTTTCTTTTTTTTTTTT
>NC_034613.1:67718873-67745202 GCF_900095145.1 Mus pahari | reverse complement strand
TATATATATATATATATATATATATATATATATATATATATATATAACACATACATATGGTTATATCTTATCCTCACTTGAGATCTACATGCAGTGATGCCTTCATATTTCACAGAATATGCAGTTTGTCCTAATTCACTATTTAATGCCTTTCACTTGACATTTAAAATGACTAAGATGTATTTGCTAAATCTTGATTGAACAGGTTTATGTGGGCATTTTAACATGATACCTTGTTTATCTTGTAGAACAATTTTCACAAAGATGCCAAGGTATGATTATACAGATCCTGATTATGAATATACTGATTTGGAAAAACTGGAAAGAAAAGCACATCGAGATTACTATACAAACTATATTAACAATTTAAGAATTATACGCCTACGTAAAGAAGAGAGGTAAAGATAGTTCTTCAAACATTGTGCCTAAAGACCAGATTTGGTTTTCTTCTTCTGTAAAAATGTTATTATATTATTCTTTATGTTTTTTTAGAGTTGAGTCATTATTCCCCTCCCAGTCCACACTCTGACAGCTCCTCATCCCATTCTTCCTCCCTTGTCTCCAAGAGGATGTCCCTACTACCCCACCCCACCAGATCTCCCCACTCCCTGGGACCTCAAGACTCATAAATTTGTGGATTACAGTATAATAATTGAATATAATGATCAAATCAGGGTATTTGTTATTGTCATCATAACAGTTTTATAACTTTTGATCAATGTAATATTTGAAGATATTTATGAAGTATATTCAGACATTTCAGGACACATATACAAGGTATTTGGGTTAGATCAAGGTAAGGGATTCTTAATTTCCTTGTCATTACTTTGGTTTTGGAGCTTTGAGTTTTTCCATATCAATTTCCATGGTGGCTGTATGTAACCCCCAGTAAATGTTTTTGGATTTGCATTTCTCTACATCCTTTTAACATTTGTTTTGGCATTTTAATAATACTCATTTTAATAACATGAGGTAATAGTCTCAATGACATTTTGATTCTTGTTTTTCTCATGACTGAAGGCACTGAGCTTTATAAGGTAAATTTTTCTGGGTCATCTTATTTTATTTTTCTTTTTTCTTTTTTCTTTTTCTTTCTTTCTTTCTTTTTTTTTTTTTTTTTTTGGTTTTTCTAGACAGGGTTTCTCTATGTAGCTCTGGCTGTCCTGGAACTCACTCTGTAGACCAGGCTAGCCTCGAACTCAGAAATTCGCCTGCCTCCGCCTCGCGCGTGCTGGGATTAAAGTCGTGCACCACCACACCCAACTCTATTTTCTTTAAGAAGTATGCATTTATCAAATTTGTACAGAGTTTAATTTGATTATTGAAGAGATGTTATTGAGGTTTTTTGTTGTTGTTGTTGTTGTCTGTGTATTCTGGATAAATCTCTTTTCAAATGAATAATTTGCCTGTCATTTTTGTTGCAAAGGTTATTTCTACCTTTTATCCTTTGCTTTGTAGAAGCTTCTTTGCTTGAAAAAAATTCGGATTTGTCTGTGGTTTCAGTGTTTTATGAAGAAATCCAAAAATCTATTACTTATAATCAGTACGATTTTGTATGTCTTTGTCTTAACTTTAAATCTGATGTCCATTTTATTATTTTGTATAGATTATTATAATTCACATTTTAATTGTCATGTTACTATCAGGTTTATTTCACTATGCCTTAGATTTGTTTTACTTTTGAGTTGCTTTAGTAAGATTTTAATATATTCTAAAAGCAAAACATTTAACTACTTTAGCTGCAGTAACTTTTGCTTTTTATTTTGAGTTGTCTTAGGTAGTTTTTTTCTAGAGGCAGATCCTGAGGCAGGGATTCTTTTGCATGTCATTCACTAAAAGTATATTTCGTTTTTTTTTTTAAATTTAGACGTTCAATTTATTTATTATTTAAAAATATTTTTGAATTAGATTTTTTCTTTTTTTCTTCTTTTTCTTTTTTTTCAATTTTTATTAGATATTTTCTTCATTTACATTTCAAATGCTATCCCGAAAGTCCCCCTGCCCTGCTCCCCTACCCATCCACTCCCACTTCCTGGCCCTGGCATTCCTCTGTACTGGGGCATATAAAGTTTGCAAGACCAAGCGGCCTCTCTTCCCAATGATGGCCGATTAGGCCATCTTCTGCTACATATGCAGCTAGAGATACGAGCTCTGGGGGTGCTGGTTAGTTCATATTGTTGTTACACCTGTAGGGTTGCAGACCCCTTCAGCTCCTTGGGTACTTTCTCTAGTTCCTCCATTGGGGGCCCTGTGTTCCATCCAATAAATGACTATGAGCATCCACTTCTGTATTTGCCAAGCACTGGCCTAGCCTCACACGAGACAGCTGTATCAGGGTCCTGTCAGCAAACTCATATTGCCAAGACAATGCTGTGTAGGATGTTGGAATCAGAGTACATACATCAGGGGAAGACTTAATGTATTTCAGACCAAGTGTGTACTTAGTCTGATGGCAAGATTCTTTTGAACATAAATGACATCTATCATTGTTTCCATCTTGAACCAATGATACATTTTACTTTACTCCAAACCACTCAGTGGTTGTCATCTGCCCTTTGAGTGTGACAAAGATATATGTTTGGCTATAACTTCCTCTGTGAGGTCTTTAAGAAGAGTTGAGGCCATACAGTGGAGGAAAACCTCCTGCAGATTAGTATACCAATTCAGGTAAATAGATATAGATTAGGTTATAAGGTTTCCCATGGAGGATATTTGTACTTACTACTGTATTTTCTGAAGAACTTCCTCAATTACTCATTATTATTATTGTTATTGATGATATTATTGTTAATAATGGTAATTATAATAATGTATAATATGTAATTAGTAATGAATAATATCATATCATCATCATTTTTTAAAATAGGGAACGGAAGTTGCTAGTTAATGAAGTAGATATTGGCATGCTGCCATCATCTGGTCTAAGGTCACCATTACTATCTCAATCAGAAATAGAAGAGGAAATACCTCCATCCTTAAAAGCTTCTTCTCTCAAAGCTAACAGACTGTTAAGCACCAAGAAAATAGCATCTAAAGAGTCAGAATCTCTCCAGAGAAAGGCATGTACAATGGTTTTCATTTTGATTTCACATCATGAGAATTCTGCAAATGTCTCTTACTAATATTGAATAATTAATTTTGGAAAAACAGATCACAGGAGGGCTTAAATCGAAGCCAACCACTCACCAAGAAAAACACGACTGCAGCAAAGTTTTGACACCAAAGCAAATTCATCAAGTAATTGTTGGTAAGATTATGGATAAATCTGCTATGGTCTTTTTGTTTGTTGGTTGGTTGGTTGATTTGTGTGTGTGTGTGTGTGTGTGTGTGTGTGTATTGATTTTACTATTTTTTGTGCAATATATTTGATCACAGCCCCCTCACCAGTTCCTTGTAGATCCTACTCATATCTCTACTCACACGATTTTATTTGTATTCTCCCTGCCTCTCAAAAGCAGATTGCATTAAAATGGTAGAATAGAAAGACCATGGCTCATTTTACCACATAACAGTAATTATGCAATGGTTCTTGGGCAGATGTGCCATTGTTAGAGCTTTTGCCTTCACTTCCTAAGTTGTAAACCTCTATTTGAATTAAAGACACATGAGGATCCATAGGTGGATAAGTGATAGCTCTGTGTTCAGGTGGCGGCTAGCTGATACTAGTCCTAGATTTAGACCAAGAAAGATTGCCTCAGCAGCAATCTCCAACCCCAGCTTATAGGTATTCTTGTCATCAAGATCTATTGTACAACATGGTAGTTATAATTAAAAAGCTAATGCATATATGAACATTGCTGAGAGTAGAGTTTTGACCCTTTTATTAAACACCTGTCAAGTTCATGAGGTGATACATATGTTAATTACCATTATTTACTATTCCACAATATAGACATAAATAAACATATCCCATAGGATAAAATATGTAGTTAAAAATAACAAAATGTGATATATTGATAAAATAGAATATTATTATGCTTAAAAGGAAATTCTGAAATTTTTGCTAAAGGAATCCAATGTGAAAGACACTGAAATAAATTAGGCATACCAAGACAAATGCCGCATTATCTTGTGTTTTATGGAACTAAAAGAATCACTTGGGTCTATAAAGCAAAGAATAATATAGTTGTTAGTTTGTATGAGGTAGAGGACTAAATAGGGATTGTCAAAAGATGCAAAGCTTCATTTAGGTATAAGTTTTGGAGAGCTATTGTTCAGCATTGTGACAAAAATTTATGGAATTGAAAATCAGTGGTGATAAGGTACAAATGTTTGCACCATAAAATTGACTGTGTGAAGTGACAGATATTTCAATTTGGTTAATTTAATCCTTTCATAGTGCACGTGTATTTGAAAACATGCCGCATGGTATAAACATGTACAAATGCTGTCAGTTTTATCTTTAAGAAACAGGTAGAAATGGATCACAAACCATATATTTGTAGAGGCATATGTATCTATTTATATGAAAATATCATTAACTTTGGGAAAATAAAATGTTTTAGTTTTGAAAATAAAAGCATAATTGACAAAACATCTAAAAATCAGATATTAATCAATGCTAACTAATTTTGCTTTTTCTGTAAAGATACTGGTAGGGGAATAAAAAACAACCATTAACTGAAATGAATTGTTATAAATTGTACATCTGAAAGTTTAGTTTTAACGAGGAAACATAATAAAACTTAAGAAAACAACTAAAGGTTAACAAATAGGCTGAAAATTTGATAAATCATTCAAGAAAATCCATAATTGTTGTGCTCACATATTAAAATAGACATTGTTGGATTTTAGATGCATACAAAAATTAAACCAAAATGAGATACTACTATAATTTATTAGATAGATAAAAGTAAACCATGAAAGCAAAGTTTGGTGGCTTGAATATGCTTGTTCCAGGAAGTGGCACTATTAGGGATTATGGCCTTTGGAATAGGTGTTACCTTGTTGAAAGAAGTATATCACTATGGGGGAAGGCTTTGAGATCATCCTCCTAGCTGCCTGGCAGATAGTCTCTTGGCTGCTTCAGAACAAGATACAGAACTCTCAGCTCCTTCTCCAGCCAGTGCCATGTCTTCCTGCCAGGATGATAATGGACTGAACCTCTGAAACTGTAAGCTAGTGTCAGTTAAATGTTGTCCCAGTTGCCTTGCTCATAGTGTCTCTTCACAGAAATGGAAACCCTAAGACAAAAACCTCATTATTTAATTTTTTTCTCAATGACCCAAAGAACCTGGGACTCTTATGTTGTATACTACTAGTGAGAATACAACTGTTTTAAATAGTTTGTTTTCTCCTTATATATCAATACACAACCCAGCCATATCATTCTTCTATTCTATTCCTAGATATTTATCCAAAAGAAATGAAGTTGTATACTCAAATCAACACTTGCTATCAAATGTGCATAGTAACTTTTTAAAAACAGCTAATAAGTAGAAACTAAATATCAATTTAGAGGTGAATAAATGAACAAAATTAAGATACATGCATAAAGGGCATTTGTTCTAGTTTTATTTTGGTTGTTGTGATTAAAATACCTGACAAAAACAACCTAGGGGAGAAATATCTATTTAACTCAAAATTATAGGATACAGCATGACAGGGGCACAGGACAGCTAGCCATATCTTATCCACAGTGAAGAACAGAGCGAAATGATTGAATACATGCATTAGTGCTCAGCTTACTTTCCCACTCTTATCCATTCTACAACTTCAAATTCATGTATGGTTTCACCCATAGTGGGTTAGGTTGTCTCATACCATCTTAGGTAATCAATGTAATTTTCCACAGACATGCCCACAAACTGATCTTGTCTACACAAACTGTCATTCATTAAGACTCTTTCTTTAGGTTATTGTAGACTGGGTCAAGTTGCCAGTTGAAACTAAACATCACACAACACTACTCAGTAATATAGAAGAATAAAATATTTATTTTAAAAATGGATGAATGCTTCAAAAATTCACTATGAGAAAGAAACCATGCAAATTTGTTATATACCAGATGATTATATTCATGTAAAACTATGGAAAGTGGGCATCAGTGGGATGGCTTAGTGAGTAAATATGCTTGCTCTTAAGCCTGAAGACCTGAAGTTGATTCTCAGAATTCTTTTTTTTTTTTTTTTTGGGTTTTTCGTGAAAGGGTTTCTCTGTGTAGCCCTGGCTGTCCTGGAACTCACTCTGTAGACCAGGCTGGCCTCGAACTCAGAAATCCACCTGCCTCTGCCTCCCAAGTGCTGGGATTAAAGGCGTGCACCACTACTGTCTGGCTGATTCTCAGAATTCTTATGATTAAGAAAAATTACTTTGATTTGTCCTCTGACTTTCACACATATGCTGTGCCATACCCATATCTCTTTATACATACACACAAAGAGACACACAAACACACAAAAAAGTGAATGAATGAATGAACAAATAAATAAATGTAATTTAAAGAAACTCTAGAAAGGAAACTGGTGTATAACAATTAATATGATTTTTTAAAAATACTTTGGGACTAGTGAGAGGGAATAAAGGTAATGACGTACAAGAGGATGTTTTGGATTGGTCAGTATTCAAAGTTTGTGCATGTATGTTACTATATTGAATATTTAAATATAGCCAGTATATTATTTATGAAAAACTATTACAGTTAGCAGATTGAAAACAATGTAGGGTGATGATGCATATGAAGAGTAGATCCACAAACCAGAGCATCATGAATTCAAAGTTGGACTTGGTTACATAGTTCAATCTTGTCTCAAAATAAAAATGAGATATATATAATTATAAAGATTATTACAGCAAAAGCCTTTGGCATTTAAAGGGGAACCTTTAGGGAAGTAATTAATCATGTGTTGAAAATTACTATTTTTTTATGAATTGCATATTGTTGAATAAAATAAGTGTATTTATAGAAGTAGACATTGGTGAAAAGTTGCAGGTCAAAGTGATGGTTGGAATTTCATTGTGCTTATTTTACCATAAAATTTCCATACTAAAATATATTCACATTGAACATGAAGTAATAGTCTCTATGCATGAAACTATCATCAGCTAGATAAATGTACAGCTAATCTTATCTGATATGCTAAGTGGCTTTGTGATATTGTACTAAATATTTTTGTGTTAATTTTACTTTGATTATTTCAGGACCGTCTGTCCTTAATTTTGGTAATATTTGTGTGAAATCTACAAATACTCAGCTACTTCATATTGTTAATATGCTGCCCATGTATATATTGATCCAGTTAGATGTTGATTTGGAAGAACTTCAGAAAACCCACCAATTTTCATATGTGATCCCACCTACATCTAGTACATATATTTCGATGGTATTTGAATCTTCCACCAGTGGAAAATTTTGGAAGTAAGGTTTATTTCTCAGTTTCTGCTCATCAGAATTATTTATAATATATTAATTTATTTCAATAATTGTAACAGATTATTTTTTCTCCCAAAGTATAGAAAGTATGTAAAATACATCACTTTGTACACTTGTATGCTTTTATGGTTCAGTGACAATCTAATTTATATCCACCATTATTTTCAGAATTAATATTGTATGGTAATCTATAGCATATGTATGAAGTTTGTAATCATAAGTAGATACTGTGCTATTAGGCTATTAGTTAAATTTGGGAGTTTCTACTCTGTTACAGATCATTCACCTTTAAAATTAATAACATACCTGGTGGACACATACTGGTGATGGCTGACATCCTGCCTGTAAAACTTGAGTTATCTTCTAATGAGATTGTGTTGAGACCACAATCCTTCTTGTTGAAAACATGTTTTCGTGGTACAGTTAGGCTATATAATCATCTCAATTGCCCTGCCCAATTTGGATGGAAACCAGTAACTACACCGAGAGGAATTGCATTTACTATTCGTCCAGCCCAAGGTAATAGTTTACTTGATTTGTTTTATTTAGAAATTCATTTATTCATTTATATATTCAGGAATTAACTATTTATTGAGTATGTACCATCTACTTATGGTAAGAGCATGGATGTAAATAGATAATATCATTAGGGGCATTCATTTTTATATGACTAAATATGACTTAAAAAATAAATATTCTGTTTTGAGGTTCTAACGGAAACACACAATAAGAAATAGAGATGGAGATATAAGGTCTTGGTTAACTATGTGACTTAACAAGTCAGATGTTTACAAGACAAAGTGGGAGGCTACATACCCAGAGAATAAGTGATAGTACCATATTCAGATCAATGGCAAGATTCAGTTTACAGGCTCTAAATCATTTAAGGCTGTCAAATTACTGAGAAAGACCTACTGATATTAAATACAAGCTGAATATGCATTTCCTTTGTAAACATCCGTACAATATAAACATATATCAAATTAGCACATTCTATGACTTAATTTATGCAGTATTTTTCAGTTAAGTATTTTAAATCTAATTTATTCACATCACATCTGAATATTGTCAAAACTATTACTTTGCTTGGTGTTTAATCACACAACTGGGCCCCTCAATCTAAAGAATGGCAACATTAACCATTGCAAATACTCCTGAAAAATGTCATTACTTTTATAATTGGAGTATAATTACAAGATGATTTAGTGACATTGATTTTCTTACATTTTAAATTAATTTAATTATAACTGTTGACAAATTCAATTATATATGTAAAAACTTAAGATTGTCAATTAATAAGAACACTATTGTAAGCAAATCTGAATTACTGTTTCTGATGAGCCCCTGAATTAGTTAACCATCCATTTAATTTTGTTTGTGTAATCTCTTAGTTTCATGTAATACATTTGTTATTATACAAACTCAGTAACTTCTAAAGTGTGCTTTATCTAGTAATACATTGTAATTGGCAAACATCATTGTATTGTGCTGTAAGGATCTTCTAAGGACATAAGATATAATTTAAAGAATTAAAATGCTAGTTACCAGTTGACCAATACTATCTTTTCATTTTATATTCTTATATTTTTACAGTGAGATGGAAAGATCTGAATCTTTGCATCTCTTTGACTTACTGTGGTGTTTTTTTCTTTTTTGTTTTTTGTTTTTTTGTTTTTTCGAGACAGGGTTTCTCTGTATAGCTCTGGCTGTCCTGGAACTCACTCTGTAGACCAGGGCTGGCCTCAAACTCAGAAATCTGCCTGCCTCTGCCTCCCGAGTGCTGGGATTAAACGCGTGCACCACCATGCCTGGCTCTTACTGTGGGGTTTTTAACAAGCTAAAGCACAGTATGACAAAAGTGTCAAGTAAAATAAAGATTGAAGCTGATCTTAGCTTCTCAACTCATCACTTATTTTATCATGAGGAATTTTTTTTTGTGTGTACTACTTTCCACACCTATAAAATGAACATGTGTACCAGAGGCCAGTGAGAGGGCTCAGTAGTTAAGGGTGCTTGCTGCTCTTACAGACTCTCCAGGTTTGTTTGGTTCCTAGTAGCTATTCAGTTGATCAGCTGTCTATAATTCTGGTTCAAGAGGGTCTGATGTCCTCTTCTCATCTCTGAAGACTATCTCATGCATGTGGCACACATACATATACTTAGGTACCCACTTATAAATATAAGATAAATATTTAACATTAAATGTATAGAAAACTATAATGATTCACAGAGGATGGTACAACAATAAATGGATAGGTACATGATTGTGAAAAAAAAAACTTTGTATTTTATTTTATTAATTAATTATTTTATTTATTTACATCTCAAATGTTGCCAACCTCCCAGTCCTTACAGAATGCCTCTCTACATCCCCTTTCCCCTTCACCTCTGAGAAAGTGCCCCCCTACAGGGCATCCCCCAACCCTGGCATATCAGGTCTCTACAGGATTAGGCACATCCTCTTCCACAGAGGATAGACAAGACAGGTTTCTGCTACTTATGTGCCAGGAGTTGAGGACCAGCCTTTGTATGCTCTTTGTTTGGTGGCTTAGTCTCTGGGAGCTCTCAGGGGTCTGGGTTAGTTGACATTGTTGGTCTTCCTATGGGGTCACCCTCCCCTTCATCTCTTTCAATCCTTTCCCTAACTCTTCCATAGGAGTTCCCCCTACCTCAGTCCAATGGTTGGCTGTTAGTATCTGCATCCCTCTCAGCTAGCTGCTGGTAGAGCCTCTCAGTGGACAGCCATGCTAGGTTACTGTCTGCAAGCATAACATAGCATCAGTAATAGTGTCAGGGTTTGGTTGCCCATGGGACAGATCCCAAGTTGGTTTGGTCACTGGTCAGCTCTTCAGTCTCTGCTCCATTTTTGTCCCTGCATTTCTTTTAAACAGGAACAATTTTGGTTCAAAATTTTTTTTCTTTTTCATTATTATTATTATTATTATTATTATTATTATTATTATTATTATTTTCTTTATTTACATTTCAAATGCTATCCCGAAAGTTCCTTATATCCCCCCCCCCGCCCCTGCTCCCCTACCCACCCACTCCCACTACTTGGCCCTGGCCTTCCCCTGTGCTGGGTCATATAAAGTTTGCAAGACCAAGNCCCCTGTGCTGGGTCATATAAAGTTTGCAAGACCAAGGGGCCTCTCTTCCCAGTGATGGCCGATTAGGCCATCTTCTGCTACATATGCAGCTAGAGGTGTCTCCATTCCTTCCCAGGGAATCCTGTCTGGCTACTGGAGGTAGTACCTTCAAGTTCCATCTCCCCACTGTTAAGCATTTCAACTGAGGTCACTCCATTGAATTCTGGGAACCTCCCCCATTCCAGGTCTCTGGGGCTTTCTAGAGGTTCTCCTCAACCCCACCAATGGCAGCTACATATTGCCATTCATTCACCTGACCTTTTAGGCTTCTCTTCTATCTCCATCCGAACCTGATTCTGGCCCCCTTTTTTTTCTCCCTCTCTCCACTGTCACCCAGGCCCTCCCTTCCTCTGTCTTCCCAGATTATTTTGTTCTCCCTTCTAAGTGGGATTGAAGCATGCTTACTAGGGCCTTCCTTCTTGTTTAAAATCCTATGGTTTGTGGGGTCTATCTTAGGTATTCTGTACTTTTTGGTTAATGTCCATTTATCAGTGAGTGTTGTGAAAAAAAATCTTACTCTTGTACTATTTTTTTTTCATTTGAAAGCATCCTGAGAATATGACCAGTTTATCACATAACTTGGTATTTATTTCTATTTTCTATTCCTTGCTTCCTACCTTTTTCCTTATTTTCCTTCCTTCCATACTTTTCTCCTCAATCTCTTTAGTTATAGTTTATGAGCAATTGTTATTTAGAATGTAAATTGTTATGCCTCAAATCATATAATAAAAAGATTTTTTTATAAATTTATTTATTTATTTATTTACACTCCATATTTTATGCCCCCATCCACCCTCTGTTCCACATCCCATACCTCCTCCCCAACCCCCTCTATCTATATGGATGCCCCCACCCCCACCCCACCTGACTCTGGAGCTAATGGAGGAAGCTTGAATCTTTCTGAGAAGTGGAAATAAAATAGATATTGGAAGTAGATGGAGGAAGGGAACTAGTTGTGGTGTGGAGATTGGTAACTCAATCAGTGCAGGGTATCAGGTGTAGGAAGAGCAATGGAGAAAGATAATGGAAATTGACTGGGGAGGGGCATGTGCCTATGGGATGAGCAGGAGACATAGAACTGGGCCAGGGTAACTCTGGTTGAGACCTCTAGCAGTGAGAGGTATGGAGCCTGAAGTGGCTACCTTCTATCTCCAGTCAGAACTCTCAGTGGAGGGATAAGGACAGCAACCCACCCACAAAACCTCCGACCCATAATGTGTCCTGCCTGCAAGATGTGCAGGGACCAAGATGGAGCAGAGAGAGAGGAAATGGCCGACCAAACTCAAGCCCATCTCATGAGGAAGAACCAATCCCTGACACTGTTAATGATACTCTCTTATACTTGTAGAAAAGGAGTCTAGCTTGGCTATCCTCTGAGAGGCTCCACACAGCAGCAGATGGAAACGGATACCAAGACCCACAGCCAAACATTAGATGGAGCATAGGGAGTCTTGTATAAGAGTTTACAGAAGGTTTGAGGAACCCAAGAGATCCCTATCTCTTACACAGGAGGACAACAGAGCCAACTAACCTGGCCCCTTGGGGGCTCCCAGATACTGAACCACTATCCAGAGAGCATTGGCTGGACTCTAGCCTCTTCCCCCACCCCCCCACCCCCAAGACATATAGAGCAGGTGTGCAGCCTGGTCTTCATGGGGGTTTTTAACACTTAATTATATGCAGTACCTGTTCTACCAAATCCAGACTTACTTTAGCCATGCATAAGACTTCTTTCTTTATTCCCTAATATGCACAATATTCTTAGAAGCTTAATTGTGCTGATTGGAGGCAGAAATTCTCTTCATACAGACTCATCAACATGAATTGCTAATCCTTTTTAATTATCACCTCCTGTCACTGTTTTGTATCATTGAATCTTCTTTCTTACTTCTCATCACAACCATTCCCATCCATTGCTTAATTCCAATGGGCTGTAGACTTCCAGAACAAATGTCTGTCTCTTTAATGATCTATATCAGGATTTTTAGTTGCTTTCAGTCAGTGTGGTCTTGACAGAACTGTAGACAACAAACTTCTCTAGTCAGCTCTCTTTAATTTATCAATTACTGTTCATAGTACAGAATTAGCATCTAAGAATATTGAAAGTATGTCACTTGGTAGTTTCTGATCATCTTATACCATGTCCATTCCATGATTGAGTGTTGATCTCACTGTATGGCCATTGCAAAATCAGAGGTCAGCATTCTATTGCTTCATTTTTTTAAAGATAGAAAACCTTGCCCTACATGCAAGTCAAACTAACCCTAAGCAAAACTTGTTTGTAATGGTCACTCATGTCTTCCATTTAGTGTCCTGTGTCCCCAAATTTCAGAAGCTTCTTTCTTCCCGAGGAATAACCTCCCATCAGGTATTGTTTGCTGGTATTTTTTTACTGAATCATTTTCTTTGGTCACTTTATGTCACCCTCACATTTTGCAATCTGCCAATATTCATGCTCATTCATCCTTCATGTCAAAACTCAAATGCATGAAATGAAGTTCCTCTATTTTCTTGGGATACTTCAGAGTTCCCTCATCTCTTTTGCTCTTTTATGCATCATTTCCTTTTAAAATTGTAAATTTAAAGATAGCCACCATTTTACACCTCATTTTTCTGGTATTACATGGTCTCTCAGTACATTTGAAATACAGAGATATCTTTATTCATTTTAGTTTCATCAGAAGTTAATCTCTAGATTAAAAGTCATAATATTAATTCTTCCATCTGAAAGCAGAACATTCACAAGTTAGAGGAGGTGATTTTGTCAGGATTCACAGATGAGTTTATATTGTCTGTGTTTCTCTAGTCCTAATGTTTATTACCATAAAATTTTTTTCTGATGTTTTTCAAACTTTGGTATATTTTGATATACATTTTGTTTATCTACTAGGAAAACCAATTTATATTTTGATTTTTGTTTTTTGTTTTTGTTTTTTTTTTTGAAATCTGTTAGGACTGTGCTTATTTAATAATGCCTCACTTATAATTTCTCTTTATTTAAATTTAGTTTTAATTTGATTTATAATGCCAATTTATCTTTAAATCAGCTGTTATCCTGAATGTTTCAAAAAAATAAATAATAAATATATGTTAAGTGCCTTATTTTATCTTGTTCTCTGTAGGCACTGTTGATCCATACTGCTCATTGGAATGTGAAGTCACCTGGCAGCCAGGTTTTAGTTCTCCGGACAAGGGAGAACTTTTGCTAGAAGTCACTGGAGGAAATACTTTGACACTGAAGTGTATTGCACATGTAATTATTTCTCTTCAATATGATTTTTATCTATAGTATCTGGATTATCTGGATATATAGTTATCTTGGCTTATATATAAATGTAAAATAGAATTCATGTAATAATTATTTTATTTATTTTGTAGAGCCACTTGCCCACTAAGAGTAAAAGCTAACCCCCTGTATCCAGAACATTATGTAACAACACTAGTTTGACAGAGGCTTGGTAAACATGTAATACCACTATGGGAGCCAACTGAGAGTAACTTGTTTCATTAACAAACAACATAAAACACAGTAGAGAAAATTATATTCCTACTATATTATACTGTTAATCTAATACTCCAGTTAATAATTAGGTATGGGAAAGATCATGTGATTTTTATAAGAGGAAACCAGGCTTTTTATTACTATGAAATATTTCTTACAAAGAAAAAAAGAAACAAAAAAGTTTCTTACAATAAAAATGAAAGATTTGACCTAATAAACTTTATTTCCATGGTAGTTCTTAAGCCAGGATGCCCTAGCAATATGAGTTTTGGTCATCAAGAATGCATTTTTGCCTGTACATCCCAGCCAATGTCATTATAACTAGTACACTTTCACTGAATTCCACCTATATTTTCTAGACATAGTGTTCTATTGTATTTCATTTATGAAGGTGCTTGTAGTTTATACATAAACGTCTCTCTAATTTTAGGGATTGGAATTCACGGTCAACACATTAGGGTCTTTCCTCAGTTATCAGCTTGAAATAAGCTGACTCCTACTAGCATTGTATATATTTTGCATATTGTTATTTTTCAAACTTGCATGGATGATGTGGATATGTATTTCAAGTGTTTAGCTAACATGCTTCTTTTTCATTTTAACTCTCAGTGAGGATATGCATAGTATTGATGTGATGCTGATCTAACTGTGTCTAACAAGTTTAATAATGTACTCAGTTGCTCATATATTCAACCTATATGTATTTTTTACCTCTATGTATTTTTAACTAACTTAAAAATGAGTAGTGTTAATAGTATAGGTTTAGCAGTAATAATAGATATTATTTATTGAGTAATTACTATGTGCCAAGTGCTGTGTCAAGTGGTGTTTACTTATTAGCTCATCCCTATAAAATCCTGAGGCATTTATTGTATAATAATCTATAGCATATATAATATAGTTGTAGTAATAACATGAAAAATTGGAACACTAGGGTGCTTAAATAACTATTACAAGTTCACAAATCCCAGGAATGGCTTAATTGTAATTTATTTTCAGATCCAAATTGACTTCACAGCCAGGCTTTAATGTTACCCTTTCTAGTAAAATTTGTTTTCTCTGTTCCCTACCCCGTTATTCAATAAGAATGAAATAGACTATGAAATTAAAAAAAAAAAAACTGTGAAATCGTTAGTGAGTTAGACAAGGAAATAACCTAGACCGCTAGACTATAAGATGGATCATTTCAGGTAAAGCTCTGAAAGCTTTAAAGTTAACTCTGAAAGAAGAATGGAAAAACAGAAACTGTTTAAATAAATAAAATGTTAATTAAATATTATCACATATTTGTAAAAACTGATTTCCTTTTTTCTTATGTTTTAGCTTAGTTTTACAGCTTATTCCAGTTTCAAAAATGTTTTTCAAATAATTATAAGAATGTATTAAAACCTGATATAATAGCAATATTTTATAAAGATATCATTAAGTCTAGTGTAAAATGCATTTAACTCAATAGTACATGGACAGAATATGTTATGGTTGCACACAATGCCTGATTACTTCACTTTAATACTGTAGACATATATTTTGGCCACATTTGAAAATAGTATTCCATTTAAGTTTTTTTTTTTTTTTTTTTAACAGAAGTGATAAATGCCTGGGCCTGTGTAATTTTACCAATCAAAGTGAAGTATGCCCCCATTCTTATTTAGGGATAATATTTGTCCAAGTACATATTAAGCTCAATGAAAGACGGCTTCTAGTGAATTATGTCTAGTCGATTTTATTTTTAATAACTTGTTCTCTTTATTTGGATGACATTTGAATTCTTTTAAATACCAAAATATGTAACTGGGTAAGCAATAGTTCTTAGGGCCTTTTAGTAATTAGTGTGTGTGTGTGTGTGTGTGTGTGTGTGTGTGTGTGTGTGTGTGTGTTTGTGTGTGTGTATGTATTGTGACAGAATAACACCCAGGGATTCGCATATGCTAGGGAAGCATTCCACCAGTAAATTATTGTCCACTATCACTTCAAGAGATGTGTTAAGTTTTCTTTGTTTTAAATATTCAGAAAAATCTAACATGTTATATTTTAAAATTCTTCATGATTCTATATTTCCAGTTATATGGTAGGGGCATATTTTTGTCATTTCTTTCATTACTTTATACTCTTTCCCAATGAGAAAATGGGCTTTATTTCTTTGTCCATCTTAAAACCTTTTAAAGATATGAACAGACTAGACTAGATAAATTAATAACAGTTATATACTTATAGGATTAAATGTATATATATATATATATATATATATATATATATATATATGTATGTATGTATATATACATATATATGGTAGAACAGGTAAATGTTATTTATGCTTGTCTGTGGAAGAAATTATTTGATTTGCTATTATTTTTGATAATTTGTCCATTCCTTTTGTAACTAGGTTGGTCACACTAAAGTCACCTTTTTAGAGCCAAGAATTCTGTTCAGTAATTGTTCTCAAGGTTTAACTACTTGGAGGAAAGCCGTTCTTCACAATGTAGGGCAAAACCATGCTTATTTCAAGGTAATGCAGAATTAAGGATTATTACTTGGATCAGATCATATTATGATTTGAATCTATTTGTTGGTTCCAAATATATTGTTGAGTGTTAATACTTTACTATTTATAGATGGACACAAGTCAGTGTTCAAGTTATCGTTAGTAGATTTCCTGAGTATATTTTATAAAATTTGTTCTTCTACTTTCCAAAATTATAAGTTTTGTTTTTCCCCTATTTTCTCTTCGTGTCATTTGGTTTCATTAAGAGAAAAAAGTGAAAAGTGTTTTAAATATGAGTACTAAGTAATGATAGACTGCATAGTTCATTGCATGCTTTTATTTTTTTAATTTTATTTTTAATTTATTTTTTACATTCCTTATTCCATTCCTGCTCCCTCATCCATTCTCTGATTGCTCCACTTCCCATGTCTCCTACCCACCCCACCTCTTCTCCACATGGATACACCCACCCCCACCACACCTGACCTATAAACTCCCTGGGGCCTCTACTCTCTTGAGGGTTAGGTGCATCATCTCTGAATGAACACAGACCCAGAAGTTCTCTACTATATGTGTGTTGGGGGCCTCATATCATCTGGATGTATGCTATCTGTTTGGTGGTCCCGTGTTTGAGAGATCTTGGGGATCCAGATTAATTGAGACTGTTGGTCTTCCTACAGGATCGCCCTTTTTCTCAGCTTCTTTCAGTCTCCCTAATTCAACAACAGGGGTCAGCAGCTTCTGTCCACTGGTTGGGTGGAAATATCTGCATCTGACTCTTTCAGCTGCTTGTTGGGTCATTTGGAAGGCAGTCATTATAAGTCACTTTTTTGAGTGCTCCATAGCCTCAGTAACAGTGTCAGGCCTTGGGACCTCCCCTTGAGCTGAATCCCACTTTTGGCCTGTTGCTGGAACTTCATTTCTTCAGGCTCCTCTCCATTTCCATCCCTGTAATTCTTAAAGACAGGAAAGAATGGGTCAGAAATGTGACTGTGGGATGGCAACCCGATCCCTCACTTGATCCTATCTTCCTGCTGGAGGTGGGCTCTATAAGTTCCCTCTCCCTTTCTCTTTATAAACAAGACTGTTACAATAGCAACATGGACTAGATTAAAGTAATTAGTTGTAATTTGTAAGATTTGTCTATTAAATATAGTCAAGTTATATTACAAAAATTGCCTGTGTATAGGCAGTACTATAGATGCTTCCCTGTAAAACCTTTGATATTATTATTTTGTAAGGCACTGTAGCATCTTAACCAATTTTTGATTACAGGTTTGTGATCAAAGCCTTTTGTCTACCATTAATATTGTTCCACCAGAAGGAATAATTCCATTTGGGGGAATAACTGTTCTTAATATCTCCTGTACACCCTCTGTAGCAGAAAAGTTTGATACAAGAGCAAAGGTATGTCTGTTCATGTATTTGGTAATTCTGTCTCTCTGTGTATATGTATGTTTGTATATGTATTTATGTGTGTCCATGTGCATGTATTAACATTTTATAAATCTTTATAATAAGCATGTTATCACAAAGTTATTGCATACATTTGTGATTAAAATATATTTATTTCATTACTGATTAATGGAGTTTTACAGTTATAACAGTGAAAAAATAAGCTATCATTTATAAAGAAATTGAATTAACTCTAAACATGTAGGTTTTAGAGATCTAAAAATATTAAACATGCCCAAATTATCTAATAAAAATTAGATAATTTGGGGAACAGTCTTTGAAAAACATATTTTCAACAAATTGATAGGTAAGGTTTTTATTAAGTTGAAATGAATACCAATCAGCATGAAGCAGTTTTATATAAAATTTTAAGATTTTTGGCTCTTATGAGTTTTGACAAATCTTCCCTGTTCTCACAGAAACAGATAAATTTCCCCCATGGCATTAGTTAGGAAAATTAGGAAAACTGTAATTATGGGAAGCAGTGGACATTCTGATCTTCTGCCTCTTACAATCTTTCTCATCTTCTATGGTCTTCCTTGAGCTGTAGGTATAAGGGTTGTGTTGTAGATGTTTGAATTGGAGTTAGGCAGCCATGATCATTTTTATTTAGAGTGCAGTTAGAAATTGCACTTGTTTAGGAAAGTGGCCATAGTAGGTTATCCTTGAGAGTCTATGACTTCTCTGTGTTGGTTTGATTTCCAGTACCAGATATGAATTCCTTTCATTATGTGGGTCTTAAGTCAGTCACCCTAATATAATAGTATATTGTTGAACTATTGGAGATACATTTCCAAGCAGATCATTGTGGTTTGTAGTCATTACTATTGTTTCTTTCCCTTAGCAACTCGTATAACAACTTCTAATACTATGAAAACTAGTGCTCAGGGAGGAGGCATCCTAGTCAGTTCAAGCTGAATTCCTCTATTCCTATAACTATAATGTGTGGTATCTTCAATAATAGAATCTTACCCTGAAGGTTTTGGAGGGAATGAAAGGCAATGGCAGTAGCCTATGTTGTTTTGAGAGTCTCTTAATCTTAAACTCCTTTCAACAGCTACTCAAATGGAGTTTTACCACTCATGGATCTAGAATATTTGTTATTGTTGCTGATTCTTATTTACTATATAAATTTTCTTGGTGAAGGTTCAGTATTTGGGTAGGCTATGCTTTAGGCTTAATTGTGTTGAAATTTAAATTTATGAACCTCAAAAGAAGAAAAAATTGGCCTTTCTAAGCTTTAGTTATCTTCATTTTGAAATTAGGGTTCTTGAGAGAGTTATGCCATAATATATCAGGTATTTAAAAAGAAAATAATGTATTAAGTACAATAGTAAGCTCATAGAACAATTTGACCTGTTTTCATAGTTACCTTGTACATTCATAAGTTTCTGTGGAACAAAGTATATTTCATTCAGCCATACTTTAATTATTTTTGAATAATCTGTTGTAATTAGACGAGGAGAAATATGTTATATAGAATTATAGTCAGGTCTAATCAAATACATAATATTTTGCATTTAAATAACTATGCAATCTACACTCAGTTTTCCAAGCAGCATCAATATTGCCAAAGAAGAAATGTAGTAAGAACTGCCAGAATATATTTTTATGTATCAATTCATGTAAGCATACATACAGACATATATAATTTTTATTTAAATTGTATTTAAATTTCAAAGTAGCATTTAGTGACCTGTAATTTTTCATTTATATATGCTTATAATTTAATACAATTTCTACAAAATTCAAAATTTCCTATTTCTCTTAAATCAGGTTGCTATTCACCATGCAAATGTCATAGATCTTAGGATTGGTGGATCTGTTGAAATTCCTGATGTTGAAATCTTACCAGTGAGTATGCCATTTGCTTGTTTGCTGAATTTATGACTTTTCTGACTGTTATAGTTATATCCATAGTCAATCAACTAAGACTACAAATAATTTTATATCTAGTAATTTTACATATAATAAATAGTTAATATATGTGATATAAATGTAAGTAATAAAGCAGAATATTGAGTTTTTATTAATAAAACACAGAACTTAGTCATAAAGAAGCTATCATTACTGTTAAAGTGATTTCATTATGTTCTCATCTTTTACTGTGTATGTATATATATGTATATATCTACATCAGCTGTTGGTGTAATTGACCTAGTTTTGAGTTTTTATAATATTTATGAATTGTTTGTAATTTTTGATGAGTTATTTTAAATGAATATTGTGTATCCACTATTTATTTAGGTTGTATGAAACTATACTCTATATTTAAACATATATAATTAGGATCCTCATTCCATTGTTCTTCCCTTTCGTTATTTCTGGCTTTTGTTATTGTAAGCACAGTCATCATGGCAGGTCACATGTATATATTCTGGGTACAAAGACTTCTTGAGATGTAGTTTTTATGTTTATTTTCACAAGATAATTTCAAAAATATGTTGCTTTTATTTATTTCTCCATATTTCAATGCTCCACAAGTTATATTATGATAAAAAAAAATGCTCATCTAATGAGTTGAAAAAGATATCTCATTGTAATCTTGATTTTACTTTTCTGAACGATACTCATATCAGTTTTTCAAATTATTACCTATACATAAATAACATTTGTTTTACAATTGGTAATGCATGTACACACTGTGACACACTTTCACATACAAATACATGCAGAGACACACAGTCACCCAGACACACACACACACACACACACACACACACACACACACACCTATGTTTCTTCATTGTCATCTTTTTCTTTTTTTAAATTATTTTATTAGATATTTTCTTCATTTACATTTCAAAGGCTATCCTGAATGTCCCCTATATCCTCCCCCTGCCCTGCTCCCCTGCCCACTCACTCTCACTTCTTGGCCCTGGAGTTCCCCTGTATGTGGCATATAAAGTTTACAATACCCAGGGGCCTCTCTTTGCAATGATGGTCAACTAGGCCATCTTCTGCTATATATGCAGATAGAAACATGAGCTCTGGGGGTACTGATTAGTTTATATTGTTTTTTGACCTATAGGGTTGCAGACCCCTTCAGCTCCTTGGGTAATTTCTCTAGTTCCTCCATTGGGGGCCCTGTGTTCCATCCTATAGATGATTGTGAGCATCCATTTCTGTGTTTGCCAGGCACTGGCATAGCCTAACAAGAGACAGCTATATCAGGGTCCTTTCAGCAAAATCTTGCTGGCATATGCAATAGTGTCTGCATTTGGTGGCTGATGATGGGATGGACTCCCAGGGGCGGGGCAGTCTCTGGATGGTTCATCCTTTTGTCTTAGCTCCAATCTTTGCCTCTGCAACTCCTTCCATGGGTAATTTATTCACTATTTTAGGGAGGAATGAAGTATCCACGTGTTGGTCTTCCTTCTTCTTGATTTTCTTGTGTTTTGAAAATTGTATCTTGAGTATTCTAGGTTTCTGGGCTAGTATCCACTTATCAGTGAGTGGATATTATGTGAATTCTTTTGTGATTGGGTTACCTCACTCAGGATGATATCCTCCAGGTACATCCATTTGCCTAAGAATTTCATAAATTCATTGCTTTAAATAGCTGAGTACTACTCCATTGTGTAAATGTACCACATTTTGTGTATCCATTCCTCTGTTGAGGGACATCTGGGTTCTTTCTGGCTTCTGGCTACTATAAATAGGGCTGCTATGAACATAGTGGAGCATGTGTCTTTATTACCAGTTGGAACATTTTCTGGATATATGCCCAGGAGAGATATTGCTGGATCCACCCGTAGTACTATGTCCAATTTTCTGAGGAACTGCCAGACTGATTTCCAGAGTGGTTGTACAAACTTGCAATCCCACCAGCAATGGAGGAGTGTTCCTCTTTCTCCACATCCTTGCCAGCATCTGCTGTCACTTGAATTTTTGACCCTAGGCATTCTGACTGATGTGAGGTGGAATCTCAGGGTTGCTTTGATTTGCATTTCCCTGATGATTAAGGATGTTGAACTTTTTTTCAAGTGCTTCTCAGCCCTTCAGTATTCCTCAGTTGAGCCACTGTGTCCGTTCAGTGTTCTGTGTGCTTCTTTTGCTAAGGAATTGATTTTATAATAATTCTATAATGAGATACCTTACAGAGGTTTGTGATAAAGTCATGTACTTGGTGTATGAGCTAGAGTTTACATACACTCATTAAGCACCCAATGTTCATTTATACATGAACACACACAAGAACACATGCTCGTATGAATGTATATGAAAATCAATGTTGTGTTTCATTAGGGTAATCATTTATTTGAACAGATATTGTGACATAAAAAAGGCAAATTAGTAAAGGAATAAGTTATCCTTACTATGGTGTAATTTATCTGACCTTTTAATGGAAGCACCACTTTATCAGGCAATTACATTGTAGAGAAGTGTCTTCCTGGCAGTGCAGACACCAGGATTAAGAGACACAAGGGTAAAATATCTGGTTTTAGTTTGAAATGCGAGGTCATAGTTTACTGAAATATTAAGTGTTGGGATGAGAAAGGGGCTAAAATGAGGCTAAACTATGAGGTACTAAAAGACTTGAGCAACCTCATGAGTACTGTTGGTGAGATTGAACCTTGTCCTACTGATAATGAAGGAAGGCCAGATATAAGAGGAAGTTTGTGACTTAGTTATTGAAGGGAATGACTTGAGAAATTTAAAGTTTAGAATCAAAGTAACAGTAACTAGCTATTATTATCACGCAGCTATAATCTAGTAAAGAGTTTGAAGAAGTGAGCAGGATTATTGTGTTTTGATATTTTACATATAGGATATGGAGGAAGAGGAATATAAAACTTTAGAGAGATATTTTTGGCAGTTAATCTCCTTGATATATATAAAACTATAAATCTGACTATACCTATTTGTAAGTATAATTCTACTTTCTAATTATTATTCTTTTTATTTTTAGAACACATTTAATTTTAGCGGTACCTATGTTGGGACTACAGGAATTATTCCATTTATAATAAAAAACAGAGGTGTGACACGTGCCAGAGTGGAGTTCAACCTAAAAGAATTTCCACTTTTTGCAATGGATTTTAAGGGAAATGCAGGTATATATTTTATATGTATCATAAAACAAAGTAGTTTTAAATTGTCTAAGGTATAGTAATCAAAAACATATGACAATGGAATTTATTGTCTAAAATTTCTCTTGATTTTATTTCCTTATATATTATAGTATTAGAATATTTTGATGATATGATATATAGTGATATATTAATTGGCATCATAATTGTAAATAAGGTATATAACTATTTATGCTATAAGAGAAATGTCATTGTTAATTTTATATTCTAAAAATTGTTTCCAGTCTTTTCTCTGTGTTTACTTATGTGTCAGGAGTCATGTTTATTTTGGATTACTTTATGAACTTATATTCCTTTATTTCAGGAGTTGCCAAACTAAGTCTCATGGGCCAAATTTTATTTAATCTTGCGTATTGTTTATGGTTGCTTTCATGGTACAATGACAGAATTGAAGAGTTGATTCAGAAATTATGTCTCACAAAGTATAGAATGTCTGTTATTTAAACCCTTACAGAAACATGTCCTTCTAAGTAACTTAGGTAGTTCTTAATCAATAAATATTTGATAAATCTCATTTGCAGCCTAAATATTAGACTAACTCTATAATGTAACTAAGCCATTTTCTATGTTCTTAAGAAGTGAACAGTAGGGTTATGTGTCAGAATCTCAGTGACAACCATAAATCATTCAGAGGATTTTACTAAATATAGTTTAGAAAATGAATTATGTATAGAGTCTAGCTCAGTATTAAAAGAAACAAAAAGTTGTTGGAAGCTGCTGTTATCTCTAATCCTGAGACAGCAAGTGGAAAGAGTACATTCATGATCTAACAGGAGATGAAATAATGGACAACGAGGCATCTAATAAGTAATATAGTGGCAAAGCAATGGAGCTGTTGCCAGAACTCCAACTCAGGCTCCGAGGGGGAAGGATATATGTTTGACTTTCTCTTATCTCCTAATTTGGACTGTTTTGCTGGTACATTATATGGTGGAACTTTATCAGGGGAAATAGCAAGTGAACTTGAATAACTTGTTTTAGGGGAGTCAAAATAGAGCAAACCCAAGAAAGATTCATTCATATTAGATCTAGATGACAAACGGTGACTACTTATAGCAGTAGTTGAGGTAAATTAAAAATTTGGGTATTACCATGTAACATGATTGATATTGCAAGATAGTTTCTCACATGTTGTTAAAGGAGTATATATTGGAGAAAACCTAGTCTAGAATCAGTTGTTACAAAATGTAGACATTGATACCTGCTATACAACCGAAGGAATTGAGAGAATATATACAAGGGTATATGTGAAGGAATGAGAGAAAGGTCCTAGTAAGGGTGTTAGTGTGATTAGTAGTTGGAGCCTGAAAACAAGGTTATAAAGGTACCTTTGTGGACTTTATTTTTACTCCTTTTCTTTGTTTGTTTGCTTCCTTCCTTTTCTCTTTTCCTCTTCTCTTTCCTTTCCTCTCCTCTTCTTTCCTCTTCTCTCCTCTCCTCTCCTCTCCTCTCCTCTCCTCTCCTCTCCTCTCCTGGCTTTTTGTTATTCCAAATGAATTTGAACTAACTCTATGAAGAATTACGTTGGAATTTTGAACCTGTAGATTACTTTTGGCAAGATGGCCATTTTTACTATATTAATCCTGCCAATCCATGAGCATGGGAGATCTTTCCANNTTCTGATATCTTCTTCAATTTCTTTCTTCAGAGACTTGAAATTTTTGTTGTACAGATCTTTCACTTGTGTGGTTAGAGTCACACCAAGATATTTTATGTTGTTTGTGACTATTGTGAAGGTTGTTGTTTTCCTAATTTCTTTTTTAACCTGTTTAACCTTTGAGTAGAGGAAGGCTACTGATTTGTTTGAGTTAATTTTATATTCCACCACTTTGCTGAAGTTGTTTATCAGGTTTAGGAGTTCTCTGGTGGATTTTTTTAGGGTCACATATATATAGTATCATATCATCTGCAAATAGTGATATTTTGACTTCTTCCTTTCCAATTTGCATCCCTTTGACCTCTTTTTGTTGTCTAGTTACTCTTGCTAGGACTTCAAATACTATATAGAATAGGTAGTGAGAAAGTGGGCAGCCTTGTCTAGTCTCTGATTTTAGTGGGATTGCTTCAAATTTCTCTCCATTTACTTTGATTTTGGCTACTTGTTTGCTGTAGATTGCTTTTATTATGTTTAGGTAGGGGCTTTGAGTTCCTGATCATTCCAAGACTTTCTTCATAAAGGACTGTTGGATTCTGTCAAATGCTTTCTCAGCATCTAATGAGAGGATCATGTGGTTTCTTGTCTTCGAGTTTGTTTATATAGTGGGTTACTTTGATGAATTTCCATATATTGAACCTTCCCTGCATCCCTGGGGTAAAGCCTACTTGATCTTTTCAAATGCATGCATGCTTTTAAATCTTTCTTCTCAGTTAAGAATATCTCTACTTTAAGAGCTTCTTTTCTTTTCTTTACTAATAACAGTGTTTCTCAGCAGCAGGCTGCACAAAGTAAACATCATTTTCTTGATTTTGTTAATTGGTAAAAACACATTTTCTTAAACTATTCTGAAAGTTATTTTATTACGAATATTTTATGATATAAATGTCTTTGACATCTTCTTGATCCAACATGATCCTTTGAATAATTTTTACAGAGTAACATTTTTTTTTCAATTTTTATAAGATATTTTCTTCATTTACATTTCAAATGCTATCCCAAAAGCCCCTTATACCCTCCCCCACCCTGCTCTCCAAGGGTTTCTCTGTGTTAGCCCTGACTGTCCTGGAACTCACTCTGTAGACCAGGCTGACTTCTTTTTTTTATTATTATTATTTTTTTTCTTTTCTTTTCTTTTTTTTTTAAGTTTTATTTATTTATTATACGTAAGTACACTGTAGCTGTCTTCAGACACTCCAGGAGAGGGCGTCAGATCTTGTTACAGATGGTTATGAGCCACCATGTGGTTGCTGGGATTTGAACTCCGGACCTTTGGAAGAGCAGTCGGGTGTTCTTACCCACTGTGCCATCTCACCAGCCCCTATTATTATTTTTTAATTATTATTTTCTTTATTTACATTTCAAATGCTATCCCGAAAATTCCCTATACCCCCCTGCCTCCGCCCCTGCTCCCCTACCTACACACGGCCCTGGCCTTCCCCTGTGCTGGGTCATAAAAAGTTTACAAGACCAAGGGGCCTATGTTCCCAATGATTCCCAATTAGGCCATCTTCTGCTACATATGCAGCTAGAGATTCAAGCTCAGGGGGTACTGGTTAGTTCATATTGTTGATGCACCTACAGGGTTGCAGCCCCCTACAGCTCCTTGGGTACTTTGTCTA
>NC_034613.1:67685855-67717374 GCF_900095145.1 Mus pahari | reverse complement strand
GTTTTTTATTATTCCAGATGAATTTGCAGATCACCCTTTCTAACTCTGTGAAGAATTGGGTTGGAATTTTGATGGGCATTGCATTGAGTCTGTAGATTGCTTTTGGCAGGATGGCCATTTTGACTATGTTAGTCCTGCCAATCCATGAGCATGGGAGATCTTTCCATCTCCAGGCTGACTTTAACTTAGAAATCTGCCTGCCTCTGCCTGCCAAGTGCTGGGATTAAAGACATGCGCCACCTCTACCCGGCTTTTATAGAGTAATTCATGGGAGAAGTCATATTAACATACATTGATGCATGACTCCATCATGTCATTGTAGTTCCTGGTCTTTGCAGGCACCATAGATTGTTTTCTGGAGCCATACTATATCTCATCAGCATCTCATCAGCACTGAATTTCCATCCTCCTTGTACGACACATCCTTCTTTTTTATCTTTCTTGAGCTCTCACTGTGTTTTATAAACTGGTTCTATGCTTTAGTGTCCCGTGGATCAGTGATAATCTCACTTGCACTCTAGTTAATTAAATAAAAATAACTTTGCTTTTCCTCTTTATTATAACAATAATCATATTCTTCCAAGTAGTAAAATGAACTGTGTACATGTGTTTTGTTTTTTACATTAATATAGTCCATATCACATAAGGTTCAATACCGTATTTATACTTTTGTTTAGTAAAGTTGACTCCTCTGGTACTGTGAACATACTTGGTATAAAGGTATAATCATGTAAATAAAAACATACCAGGAAATATTTACTTCACATGCTGTATTATTATGTACATATTTTGTATTTGCTTCTAAATATTGATTTAGCACAACTATCTTATTTTATAGATATGTGTCTATACTAGTTAGCTATTCTTTCTTGTTTCATATTGGTATATTTTATATAGTTTTCACAGGCCACAAAAGGTTTAGTATTAGTTTACAGTGATTATTTCTTTTGTGGTTTGCCTATCATACCAAGGAGAAACGAATTTTAGTGAGAAGATGGATGACGTGTGTCTTACCTAATTTGATTTCCATATTTCCAGATAGGGACAATTAAAGTTTTTATTCCAGGGCTTAGTAAGGTAACTAATGAGCAAACTAGATTTTATACATTTTTTAGTCTAAGAAAAGTAAATCCACTGCAACTTCCATTTGATCTTCTAGCAATTGAGTTTTGTGTGACAATTGTTTCTTTACCTAATATATTTATTCTTGAAATAATTCCAGTTTGACAAGATTGTTTTTTTTTATTGTTTCTTATTATGGCATCTCAATGAAAAATATTCCTTGAGACATATTTCATTGTAGGGTGGCCATAGTTAATACTAATGTACCATGTGTACTTATATACATGTGTACATTTGTGAAAAGAAATTTCAAGTATCTTCTCAAAAATGAATGATGGCCGTATGTGGTGTAGCACGCCTTTAATCACAGCACTTGGGAGGCAGAGGCAGGTGGATTTCTGAGTTTGAGGCCAGCCCAGTCTACAGAGTGAGTTCCAGGACAGTCAGGGCTATACAGAGAAACCCTGTCTCGAAAAAGCGAAACAAACAAACAAACAAAAAGAATGATGAATAGTTGAAGTAATTTGTGTAATCTTTGTGAATTTGTGAATTTTCGGGTTAGCAAATAAAACATGGGTCTTCCCTGCTTTTCCTTCATTATAAGGCCATTTCTTAGCTGTTGTGCAACCTAGGACTAAGTCAGTTGCTTTATCTTCCTCTTGATATCTTTCCACCTTCCTCAGAATATCACTATATTCATTGAACTTTGGAAGAAATTCATGTTTTTTTCTTTTACTTTCTTATTCTATGCTGCATATTTGAATATAAGATTTAGTGTCAAAATTAAAATTTTTATGTTGCTTTACCTCTAGGTATTTCAATAGTTGCGTTTTGATTTCTATGAGTATTATAATGACACCTTAAGAGTCTTATTAAATAATACACACACACACACATACACACACACACACACACATATATGGATAGGTTTTATATATGGACTTTCTTCTTTTATAGGGGAGTGCAAAAATGTGGAAGGTCCTTATATGTATGCAATAGAGGTAGAAGAAGGTACATCTGCGGAATGTGGCATAACATTTTCTCCAGTAGAAGTAAGTTCAGTTCTTTGTTACTTATGTTATCCAAGAGTAGTAGAATTACAGATTAAATATTTATGAATCTACCAGATATCACGTAAGTTCTGTTTTGAGCATTTCTGATTCTGATGAGTGATTATGCCTAGCTTTAACATTTAGTTCAGTATTATAGTTACTAGTTATGTCTAATTCATAGAGAAGTCTGATTTGTTGTCTTAAAAAAACATAATGTATCTTTAATTAGTTTACTCCTTGATGTGTTTGCAAATACTATTACAGAAAAAGAGTATCGTGGGAATGAGTTTTTTGAAATGGATATTAAAATAACACATTTCTGGTTTTTTCTTCTCAATTCTGTTATGAGAACAGTTTGCTTACATAAGATTCCATGGCAGGAGATGGAATTGGCAATGGTATGGTCAGATACAGTTAAATAAACTCAAAATAAAAACCCATCTGTTTTGCATAAGCAGAGTAATGTGATTCATCAGTTCTGAATGGATGCTCATTGTATGAGGGTGCTGAGTAGAGTATAGTACTAGATATGTTAAGTACCATCTTTGTTATCATGATCTTAGGGGCTTTTCATCTCTAAGTTTAAAATATGTGGGATTTTTTGTTTGGTTGATTTGGTTTTCCCCCACTGATTACCTCTTGAAACTTATTAAGGAAACAGTGGACAGTAGTTTGTGTGTCTGTGTATGGTGAGTCTGCATAATAACTTTAGTAGCATTGAGTATTGTTAACTTTTGTTTAAGCAATTGTATAGATGAGAAATGGTACCTCCTGATTTTTTTTTCATTTTTCTTTACATTTATTCATAGTGAGAGGGTTTTTTGGTGTGTGTGTGTGTGTGTGTGTGTGTGTGTGTGTGTGTGTGTTGTTCATGGAACAACCGGCAAGAGTCAGCTATCTCCCTCTGCTTGCCTTTTGGGTCCTGGGGAGTGAGCTAAAGTCAGTAGGTTTGGCAGCAAGCAATAATATCCCCTGAACCATCTCAGTGGGACGCATCCTATGATTTCAGTATCCATTTCCGTAATTTTCATGTAACACATCTTTGCTTATGCTAATGTTCTGCTATGTACATAATTTCTGTGAAATAACTTTCCTACACTTTACCTACATTTTCATCATCCAGATCAATTTATAATTGATATTATAATCTTATTTGTATATTTTTGATATAGTTAGAATTTTGTTGAGAAATTTGTTTGGCTCATTTTTTGGCTCTCTAACATTGTCTATAGCAGAATAGATACTTTTAATTTTTTATGATACAAATTAGTGATTCTCTATTTTAGGAATGAAATATTTGGTGTAGTATTTTGAAATCCTTGCCTACACAAGGAACACAGACTTTTCTATTTTTTCTTTATGTTTCAGCTTTTTTTTTTTATTATTTTTAATTTTATTGAATATTTTAATTATTTACATTTCAACTGTTATTGCCTTTCCTGGTTTCCCCTCTGCAAACCCCCCATACCATGCCCCCTCCCCCTGATTCTATGAGAGTGCTCTCCCACCTGTCCACCTACTCCCACTTCACTGCCCTGGCACTCCCCTACACTGGGGCATTGAGCCTTCACAGGACCAAGGACCTCTTTTCCCATTGATGCCAGATAAGGCCATCTTCTTCTACTTATACAGCTGTAGCCATGGGTTCTCCTTGATTGGTGGTTTAGTCCCTGGGAGCTCTGGGGCATCTGGTTGGTTGATGTTGTTCTTCCTATGGGGTTGCAAACCCCTTCAGCTCCTTCATTCCTTGCCATAACTTCTCCATTGGGGGCACCTGTGATCAGTCCAATGGATGGCTGTGAGCATCCACATGTGTATTTGTCAGGCACTAGCAGAGCCTTTCAGGAGGCAGCTATATCAGGCTCCTGTCAGCAAGCACTTCTTGGCATCTGCAATAGTGTCTGGGTTTGGTGTCTGCATATGGGATGGATCCTCAGGTGGGGTAGTCTTTCCTCCAGTCTCTGCTCTACTCTTTGTTCCCACATTTCTTTTCGACAGGAGCAATTCTGGGTTAAAATATTGGAGATTAGTTGGCCTCACCTCTTAACCTGGGGCCTTACCTAACTTCTGGATATGTTCTCTACAGGTTCTCCCTCCCCTTTGTTGGGTATTTCAGCTAATGTCATCCCCATTCGGTCCCGAATTTGAATATTTGATTCATTTTTGATAAACAGACACTTTATAAACTATTTACCTCATAGTTTTAGCAACTTATTTTTGACATGAGGATTAGTGTACCTTTAGTTTCATTAATATTTTTCATACTGCAAGATAATTTTATTTTCACCAAAAAGTTCATTTTGATGATACAATGTATTTAAAACCCTCAAAGTTATAAATAATTCTTTTTGTCTTTTTTCTCTTGACAGGTGGCAACATATAACTTTAGCTTTCCTGTCCTTATTAATTCCTTTAAGGCTTCAGATCTCTACTGTGAATATTTGTCACAGCAAAAGGTTTTGATGCCAAGCGTCTCACCACTTATTCCACCGTGCTTTGTTCAAGCTACTGGTATGTAATAGGAAACGGTCAACCAAATGGATTATACTTAGTCAAAGATTTACACTTAATATCTAAAAGTTAAAAAAAATCATTTTAATTTTTTAAAATTTGAAATAGTAGAAAATTAAGTCACTACTCAATTTCTTTATATGTGAATGAAATCATGAATGCATGAGTTGGTATCCTGATTACTATTACAAATATATGCATATTTGACTCTTTCAAAAAAATAGAAGAATCAAAACCAACCAATTTGCTATTATGGAATTATTATGAAAATTTAAACAAAATATAAATTCAATTAAAACACAATGATGTGAAAGTAAAGTGGAATAATGTCAATTTTTTCAAAATATTTCCTGGAAGGGGATATAATTACTTTAGAAATAACTTATAAATAAATATTTCTAAGCATATTGAATATTTTAAATACTTGATGAACATTTTTCTGCCCATATTCTAAGAATATTTAAATGAAAAACGTTATATATATGTAAAAATATACTCTC
The DNA here is from genome assembly GCF_900095145.1 of Mus pahari. Lineage (NCBI taxonomy): Eukaryota > Metazoa > Chordata > Mammalia > Rodentia > Muridae > Mus > Mus pahari. Next base: position 67,712,249 of record NC_034613.1, on the reverse strand, counting down.
AACACGCTTTAGTTTTGCTGTTTATCATATATGCATATTTATTTTTCCTGAAAGTCAAATATTGCAAAGATCTAATTTACTGAGTTAAATTGTCAATAAAAAATATTGATGGGTGTGAGATCTCTTTATCATTATATAGCAGATAGAAACAGAATTCTCATTAAATTACTATGCCAAATTAAATTTGTTATTCATTAAAAATTTTTGGATACCATGAAACCTTTATGAATTTAAAAATGTTGACCTTAAGATAGCTTTTCTTCCTTCCTTCCTTCCTTCCTTCCTTCCTTCCTTCCTTCCTTCCTTCCTCTCTCTGTTTCTCTGTTTTTCTTTCTCTTTCCCCCTTTCCTTCTTCCCTTCCCTCCCCTCCTCTCCCCTCCCCTCCCCTCCCCTCCCCCTCCTCTCTCCTCTCTCTCTCTCTTCTCTCTCTCTCTCTCTCTCTCTCTCTCTCTCCTCTTTCTCTCTTCCTTCTCTCTTTCTTTCTTTCTTTCTTTCTCTTCCTTTTCTCCTCCTCCTCCTCCTCCTTCTTCTTCTTCTTCTTCTTCTTCTTCTTCTTCTTCTTCTTCTCTCTCTCTCTCTCTCTCTCTCTCTCCTTCACGTTAAATCCAATATCAGCCCTTAATCTCTGCCCGGTAACCCCTCATGTATATCCTCCACGCTTTCCACCTTCCCCTTCTCAAAAGAAGCCCCACTATGTATGTCAACCCCCCACCAACATTCTCCCCCTCATTAAGTCACTGGGAGAGTGCAAGGATCCTTTCACACTAAGGCCAGGCAAGGCAGTCCACTTAGGGGTGCAGGATACACAGGTAGTCAGCCAACAGGCTCAGGGACAGCCCCTGTTCCAGTTGTTGGGGGACCTGCATGAAGACCAAGCTGCTCACCTGCTACATATGTGGAAGGGGGCCTAGGTCCAGACTCTACTCACTCTTTGGTTGGTGAGTTAGTTTCTGGGAACACCTACTGCTCCCCGTTAGTTGACTCTCTTGGTCTTCATGTGGAGTCCCTGTCCTTTGGGTCCCTCAATCTTTTCTACACCTCTTCCATAAGACTCCCCAAGCTCTATCCAAAGTTTGGATGTGACTCTTTGCTTCTCTTTCCAGTGGCTGCTGGGTGGAGCTTTTCTGAGGATAGTTATGCTAGGTTTCTGTCTGCAAGGTTAACAGAATATCATAGTGCCAGGGATTGTTTCTTGTCTGTGGTATGGGTCTCAATTTAGGGGCAGTCTTTGGTTGGCTATTTCCACAGTAGCACTTGCTGAAGGAGACAGAGGCAGGAGAACCATGAGTTTGAGGCCAGCCCAGGCTACATTAAGACAGCTTTGACCATGTTGGAATGGTTACTGGATGGTCTTTCCTTCAGTTTTTGCTTCAGTTTTGTCCATACATTTCTTTTAGACAGGAAGGATTCTATGTCAAAATTTTGAAGATAGGTTGGTGAACCCGTACCTCCACTGGGGGCCCTGTCTATCTACTGAAGGTGGTCTCTTCAGGTTCCATCTCTCCATTGTTGGGAATTTCGGCTAAGATCATCTCCATTCAGTCCTGGGAGCCTCTCACGTCCCAGGTCTCTGGGATTTTTCTAGAGTTTTCCCTCCCCACTCCCTATGGCTGCATATTTTCATGCATTCTCCTGGCACTCTGGACATCTCTCCTGCTTCTTCCTATACCTGATCTTGCTCCTCTTCATCCTACCCTTCTACTATCCCACCTAAGTCACTCCCTCCCTCTGTCTTGCATGATTATTTTGTTGTGAATTCTCTTTGTATCCCATCTTTAAATTGGGTTATTTGGTTTTTGGAGGTTAACTTCTTGAGATCTTTATATATTTTGGGTATTAGCCCTCTATGGGATGTAGTGTTAGTGAAAATCTTTTCCCAATATGTAGGTTACCAGTTTGTCTTACTGACAATGTCCTTTACCTTACAGAAGCCTTTCAGTTTCATGAGATACTATTTGTCTATTGCTGTTCTTTGAGCCTGAGCCATTGCTGTTCTGTTCAGGAAATTTTCCCTTGTACCAATCCATTTGAGGCTATTTCCAATTTTCTCTTCTATTAGATTCAGTGCATCTTGTTTTATGTTGAGTTCCTTAATCCACTTAGACTTTAGCATTGTGCAAGGGGTTAAATATGGATTTATTTTCATTTTTTTCTATGTGCAGATTGCCAGTTAGACTAGCACCATTTATTGAAGATGCTTTCTTTTTTCTACTGTATGGTTTTTACTTCTTTGTCAAAGATCAATGACCATAGGTGTATGGGTTATTTCTGGGTCTTCAATCAATTACATTGATCTACCTATCTGGCTCTGTACCAATACCATGTGATTTTTATCACTATTGCCCTGTAATAGAGCCTGAGGTCTGAGATGGTAATTCCCCCAGCAGTTCTTTTATTTTTGGGAATTGTTTTGGTTATTTTGTTTTTATTTGTTTGTTTGTTTGTTTTTCCATATGAAGTTGAGGATTGATCTTTCCATAACTGTGAATGTTTGTGTTGGAATTTTGATGGGATTGCATTAAATCTGTAGATTGCTTTTGGTAAGATGTCCATTTTACTATATAATTTCTACTGATCCATTATACAATGATTTCCTTTAAAATTTCCTGTGTGTTTAACCTCAATTTCTTTTGATTATTGCATGCTTTTATACATTTATTGTTGACTCTCAAAATGCTGACTTAGATACTGTATATTGCATTTTTGTCATTCTGAATAGTAAGCCTGTTTTAATGTTTGTAAGAGTCTGACATACTATGCTTTTAGTATTTGGTTGTTCAGTTCCCTTAGAAAGTGTTGGATGAGAAATCTGTCTCATGAACACTATGTTCATTCATCTTTAATTGAAATCATGCTTTCCAGATGATACTAGAATATGTCAAAGCAAATTGTGAGTTTATGTATATATTCTAGATAACATTTTCTTCTTGTTATACCATATATTATGGTTAATTTACAAATGGAAAAGCCACTTTGTATGCATTTCTTATTTTGGATCTACTATGACTTGTCTTAGTGTTTCCCATTACTGCCATTGGGTATGATATGATGGTGCAAAGCACCAGTGCCTGGCAAACACAGAAGTGGATGCTCACAGTCATCTATTGGATGGAACTCAGGGCCCCCAATGGAGGAGCTAGAGAAAGTACCCAAGGAGCTGAAGGATCTGCAACCCTATAGGTGGAACAATATCAACTAACCAGTACCTCCAGAGCTCCTGTCTCTAGCTGCATATGTAGCAGAAGATGGCCTAGTCAGCCATCATTGGGAAGAGAGGCCCCTAGGTCTTGCAAACTTTATATGACCTAGTACAGGGGAACACCAGGGTCAAGAAGTGGGAGTGGATGGGTATGGGAGCAGGGCGGGTGAAGGGTATAGGGGATTTTCGGGATAGCATTTGAAATGTAAATAAAGAAAATATCTAATAAAAATAAATAAAAATAGCATCCCTGATTATAAAAAAAATTTTTCTTGTTATATATATCCCAACCATTTGCTAAAGCAGTCATCAATTTAATTGATATAATGAAAGATGTATATGCTGAATACATTTATAGGATCATAAATTGGTTTATGTTTATATACTACATACTTATGAGACTATATGTCTTTTTCATTAAGGATTGAAATATTTCAGAAATATATTTAAAACAGAAAGGAAAAGACTAGGTAAAAATGACCCCTTATGTTTTTTTTTGTTTGTTTTACAGAAGTCTGTATTCCTGCATAACTGTAGAGTATTGGTTATTCAATAAATTTGTCACTTATTTATTTTTCTTGCATTCCAGTCATGTTTTGCTTCTCCATTTCAGCATGATTTATACTTCAGCATTGAGATCATATTATCACCACTTGTACTTTCTTATTCCTATATTACATATATTTTTTTGGTTTCGGTTTTCCCCATGTCAATTCTTATTGTCTTATTTTACATACAAGTTATTGCCACTAAAAATTTATAAGATGTGTAAATATGTAAACTAAGGTATCTTAGAAATGTTTAAATGGAATTTTATATTTTTACTGGGAGTAAGAAATAGAAACCGTCTTAACTTTATTATTTTATTTTAGAAAATATACTAAATAATATATACATTCTGTTTATTAATATTTTATCTATGTTTACTTTTCTTTTAAAGTGTTGCGGGCACCCTTGGAATTATCAAGCACTGTGTTTCTCTTTAAAATCCCATTATATGAACTTCAGCATAATAAGGAAGTCACACGAATTCAGGTATATAGATAAATAATAGACTTTGTAACTCATAATTATTTGGTAATTTTGGGTTTTCACCTACATAATTGATGTTTGAACCATTTGCTATTTGCAATTTGCCACATTTAAATATCTGTCACAGGTTTCCAAAGTGGACGTGAACAAAGGGTCTTAACATTGCCCAAACTTGTATGTTCTAGCTGTTTTTGTTTCTTTGTATGTACCAGTTGAAGGGTTGTTTTTCCTGTACTGTCTAAGACTGTATAGCTTTTAGAAAATGGAGCTGACCATAAATTAGGAAGTCTGGCTCAGCCCAAGATGCAACAAGCTACACTGCATGTTCAAGGACAGGCAGGGTGTGAGGGAAGTCTCCAGTCTCCGGGCTCTTGTTCTAGGCATCTTGACAGGTGTACATGTTAACATGTGAACATTTTAAAACAAAAGTTTCACAATAAGCTAGTTTTCCTCTTTGCTTTTTCCAAAGCTTACTGAGCCTCTGCCAAAAACTATTGAAAATAAAATAGATATTTTAAACTCACAGCATAAAAAATTCAGTAATTTTTAAAAATAAATTCCATGTATGTACAAGTCTCATATGTGTAACTGAAAAGGCAACTTTAGTGACTTTAAATTTATTCTAAATTTGAAAAATGCTCTTCTGAAATGGGAGATGATTTTACAGTCTTGAACTTTGATTTAATTGCTGTAATACATGTGACTAGTGTACAAAGATTCTAAATCACCTGTTATCATTTGATTATGATTAAGGTATTGACAGGAGCCAAAATTCTTTCTGAAACTTTAGAGGAACATTCCTAGCATTGCCTTCTTAAGCATTTAGAACACAGTCACAATTCTTTTCTATGGGTCTAGTGGAGAAATATTATAGCAGTGTCATTGACATCACATGAAAAGCATTACATGGCATCATAATGACTCATTGCAATTTCTGGGTTTTGTTAGTGTTCTCCAATTTCTTAGACAGTACTTTGGCATTGATGTAATAAACTTCAACGAATTAGGGGATATAAAGAACACATTTACATATATAGTCTAGGTTTTCTATACGAAAGGACTCTTAAATATATTAATAATTTATAACAAAAGAATAAGGAAATTTATGTTCATACTGATGTAGGAAAACAAAAGAAAGCCCTTTAGATTGGCCATTTGGAATGTTAATAGCATCACAATCAAATTCTCAGATCTTGTTTTTAACAACTAAATTTTACAATGCAATTATTAATTTTTAAAAATTTCATCTTTTGTGTACCTATATGAATAGGATCTTGTCTTATATAATATTTCAAAAAAAACAGTTCTTTGGTCATTGGATATTGGCAGAATTGACAAATATTTCAAAAGTGGCATATTCAAATTTACTGCACTGATTGGAAGCCTGAAACCAAATGAAAAGTATACTATTTCCATACATTTCTGTCCGAGTAAGTATTTTTGTGTTTTTAAAACACTTTAAAAACAATTTATGTATATTAGTGTTTTACCTGCATATTTGTGCATATACCTTGTGTCTACCTGGGGCCTGCTGAGGTCCGAAGTAGGTGGTGGATCTACTGGAACTGGTTGTGAGCTACCATGCAGGGGCTTAGGTCCTGACTGCTGAGCCATCTTTTCAGTGGCCTTGACAGCCTTTCTTAATCTTCAAAGCTGGGAGAATTTCACTCATGACACCCCTTAAGATTCTCTAGGCAGTTTGTTTTGTCACCTTCATATCTTAAATATCAAAATATATTAGCAGTATTTGTTAAAGCATTGGAAACAACTGAAAAGAAAAAAAAGTCATGTCATACTACTTCCATGTATTTTTTTTTATTTTCCCTTATGCAGTAAACATCTCTTTCCCACTGTATATATCCCCCCATGAAGTAGATATTAAAAGATTTGCTCCAGTTCTAGACAAATTATACTTGAAGAAATGTTCTTTTTAAAATAATGCTTCATTTCTATTTACTTTTCCTCAGGTTGCATTGTTCCTGTGTAAGCTAGTCTATCCCACTGAGCTGTAATAGCATAGTACCTTTTTAATATTAATGATTACAGTATGTACACATTTGTATGTAAACTAATTTCTACCACTTTCTTTCCATAGAAAAGCCCATAACATACCTAGCTGATGTTGCTATACGTTTAAATGATAATTTATTTGACTATAGAATATTACATCTGATTGGAGAGATACAATTACCAAAGATATCTTTTGATCCATCATTTATATGTTTTACTCCTGTTCCTTTGGATGTTACAACTGGGGTAGATATCAGAATTTTGCCACAAAACTATTTCAGGTAAATCCCCAATATGATTTTTATATATCTTTATGTGCATTTTTTTCTATTTCTGTTATATGAAAATTGTATGTCATGTCATACTTCTTACTATAGTTGGGAAGCACTATTAGAATATTTCAGTGTATACTGACATTTTAAAGATACAAAATAGCCTTTCTAGTCATTTATTTTCTTGTTGTTTTTTTTTTTAATCTATCTGTATGGAATTAGAAACAGGCTTAAAATTTCAGTTTAAAAGAAACAACACAAACTTCGTCCCTTAAAATATTCATTTGATATTCCAAACAAAATTAATTTATTGTCTTGGAGTTTATATGGATAATTAATTAGGCTAGGCTGGTTTAGCTGTACCTTTTGTTCAGACTTTAGTCAGGAAAATATATAATAGCTGTCTCTTCAGATTCTTCTGTGTCTTATTTCTCTTCCTATATGTTAACTTTAATCAGAATTAATTTCCATCTAATTATAAAACTAAGTCAATCAATAGATATTGATTAGGGCTACATTTAGCTCTTAGCATTCATCTTCAGATCCTAGACATGTGGTACCTTTTGCTCTAACAGATATCAGCTATCAAATTTTTTCCTCTTACCTCATACAGTACCTCCTGACCACAGCCGCCCTTCTTCTACTCTTGCCAGTTTTCCCCAAGCCTTCCCTCCTTCTATTCTTTCTAGTTCCCTCTGTTTCCTCTGTTCCCCCCCCCCCCCCCCGATCCATTACACCTCTGTCTTCCTTCAGAAAAGAGCAGGCTTCTCAGTGACATCAATAGACACCAAGAGTGTATGAGGCAACCCATTCGGAAAGGTGTACCAAGAGCAGGCAAAGGAATCAAAGGAAATCTGCCCCACTCCCAGCAACTCCACAGTCCCACTGTTATGAATGTTAGGGTTTTATTGCTATGAAGAGAAACCATGACCAACGCAACTCGATAAACAAAAACATTTAGTTGGGACTGACTTAGAGTTTCAGAGGTGCAGTCCATTACTGTTATGGAGGAAACCATGGCAGAAAACTGGGAAAAACTGCAAACTCTGCAGTCTGTAGTGGTGCTTAAATTCTACATCTTGATTCAAAGGCAGCCAGGAGGAGACCATTCCACAGGCAGCCAGGAGGGGCCTCTTTTCTGTACTCTGGGCAGAGCCTGAGCATAGGACCTCAAAGCCTGCTCCCACAGGAATGAACTTCCTCCAACAAGGTCATGCCTACTCCAACATGATCACACCTTCTAGTAGTGCCACTTCTCATTCGCCAAGCCTCTTCAAACCACCACCATACATGCCCTGGCCCCATAGGCTTGTTCAAACAGACATCTTTATAGGAGCCATACCTAGCCATAACATAATGTAAAATACATATAATCCCATTTTAAAAAGTCCCCATAGTCTATCACAGTACCAACAATGTTTAAAAGTCCAAAGGTTTTTTTCTAAGTCTCTTCTAACATTCATCAGTCTTTTAAATGAAATCCCTTATAAAGTCAAAATCATAAAGTACATCACATACTTCTAACATCACAAGATACACATTAGTATTCCAAAATGTCATAGTGAGGAAATACTGCACAAAAGCAAGAGAGAAAACCAACTGGGAAAAACTCCAAACTCTGCACCTCTGTGTCTGATGTAAACACACTCTTCAGCTCACTAACTTCTTTAAACTTCGTTGGCTGTAATGACTTCTGGTTTTAGTCCTCTTTAACAGCTTTCCTTGACAGGTGTCCCATGGCTCTGATATATCTAACATCTTGGGGTATCCAAGGCAACTTAAATTTCATAGCTTCTTGTTCCAGTATCTGGGAGCCAGACAATGTCTTAATATCTTATAGGCTCCAAAAGTCACTTCTCCAGCTCTGCCCTCTATAGCACTCTAAGATTCTGCCTGGCTCCATTCCAATGCTACTGCTGTTTTTGGTGGTCATCCCATGGTCCTGTTATCTCCCATACACTGTGGACTTCTGCAGCTGGGCTTCACCAATAGCCTCTCATGGGCTCTCTTCATGATGCCAACTAAGCCTCAACTTCTTTGTATGACCCCTTCAGTCTTGGGCTGTCAGCTGTAACTGAGGCTATACTTTCACCAATGGCTTTTCCTGGCTTCTCACAGTGCCAGGCTTCAGCTATTCTTTATGACCCCTTCATGCATTCAATACTGGCACCACTTGGGTGATTTTTTTATATAGTACCAAGTCCAGCTGCCAGCCCAATGCCTAGCTCTGGAACCAGCATCTTTGTGATCTCAGAAAACATTTCCCTGAGAGTTCAACTCAGTGATGCTGGTCACCTCTTAAGCACTGCTAATTTTTTAGCTCCATCTATCCAGAATCCCCCTGATGCTGTCCCAGAAAGCCCCTCTGTTGTTGACTCTAAAGCTAGAGCCAAATGGACAAAGCTGCCTAGTTCTGATTGGTGCTGGATCTGGGATGTAACCCCCCTGACCCCCTTGTTCTATATCCTTCAGTGCCTAAGCATTTCTTTACTTAGAAGTTGCTCTGTAACAAGATGGCCTTAAACTCAGAGATCTGCTTGTCTCTGTTTCCTAGGATTTAAGGTATGTACCACCATGCATAGACCTAGGCTTTTCATAGCTTCTACGCCTGCAAGATCTGGATCAAAAGCCTGTGTCTTCCAGCCTCAATATCTGGATCACAGGCATGCCTTCCATTTCTGGATTGTAGTTCATTCCAGATTAAGTAAAAACAATAGCCAGGTTACAATAATGTCCAACATGATATATCTATCCTTTGTTCAACTATAAAAGCAAAAACAAAAGGCATAGCCCTGAGGCCACCACTCCCTTAATTACATTTATTATTCTTAAAGGAGGGATTAATACCATTCTACTTCCTGGTGCCCCTTTAATACTTGAACGATACATTTTGTAGATTTCTTTTCTAAGTTTGCTATACTTGTCCAAAATGCTCTTCTTGAGAGTAAACCAGAGGACAAAGTCTATGCTGGGCTTTTGTGATACTTCCTATGTCAGTGTAATTAATGTGACTCTCTTTACATTAGCCTCAGCCAGGGCAAAAAGCAGCCACGTTCTTCACTAAAACAGAAGAATGATCTCCACACAACATACTAAAACCTCTCTCTTCTCAAAGTTCTTGATGTAGGCCCCCAGAATTCACATCACACTCAGCACCAATGTTTTACATAGTCCTAGTTGGGTGGCCCATTAATCTCTACTTAAATCATTACACTGCTTTCCAAATCCATAGTCCCTAAATCCACATTCCTCCAAACTAATGCATGGCCAGGCCTATCACAGTAATACCTGAGTCCCTGGTATAAAATTAACTTTTATTTTAATTTGTGTTTCCATTGCTGTGAATAGAGTTCATAACCAAGGCAAGTCTTACAAAGGAAAACAATTAATTGGGCCTGGCTCACATTTCTAGACAAATACAACACATATGCAGAGGACCTAAACCATACCCATGCAGGCTCTCTGGCAGCTCCTTTGGTTTCTGTGAAGCTCTATGTGCCCCACTTGGTTGATTCTGTGGGCTGTGATTTTCTGGTATTCTTGACTGCTTTGACTCCTACAATCCTTCCTCCCTTTCTTCTGTGGGTTTCCCAGACTCTGCCTAATGTTTGACTGTGGGTCTTTGCAATTGCTCCCATCAGTTGCCAGAGGAAAACTCCCTGGTAAAAATTGGGCTAGGCACCAATCTAGTCTTATGGTAGCCATGGTTTGTGTTTCAGCGAGGGGTGTCTCTCAGTCTTCAGGCATTACAGATGGTTGTGTGCCACTTATAGTTCCTGAGAAATGAGCTCTGTTCCTCTACAAGAACAGCAATCACTTAAATGCTGAGCTATCTCTGTAGCCCCCTTCTATATTTGTTTTTTGAGGCCTACAGTGTTGCTTGGGAGAGTAGGAAAATTGAAGATACAAGAAAATATGCATCATGGTTATTAATGTGGAACATTATAGAGGCTATAATGTTCACTGTTGTAAAATGATTATGGAATACCCCATGTAGTCTCATATGTTTGAATAATGGATCTCTAGCTAACCATGCTGATTTGGAAGGATGTATATATCCTTTAGCAGGTAGAGATTTCCTGGTTGGCAGAGAACTTTAAGAGAAGGTACTGGAGTTTTATAGCTTGTCTATACTTCCTATTCTGCAAACTGACTGTAGATGTAATGTGACCATGTTCCTGTGGTCATGTCTTCAGGGAAACAATGGACATAACCTTTTTAGTTTGTGGGAAGCAGGTGTGGCTGCAGCTGCAGCCCTGTGAGCCAAGACTGCATCCTGGCTCACTGCCAAGCCCAGTGATTCCCTGCTTGTTTACCAAAAAACCTGATTATGCACACCTGAGTGATCATGCGCACCTAAGTGATCACACACACCTGAATGATCACGTGCTGCGCACCTGAGTGATCACACACTGTCCACCTGACACATAGCAAGGTATTGAGTCACTGGACTATCAACTGCGAACCCTGTCTGCGTGCATGGCTTGTGTACAGAGCGTGCTGAATGCTGATTGGATGAAGAGTGATGATGAGAGAGGAGTGCAGAGTGTGGAAGGGGATAAATTGGGTGATCCCCAGAACCGTGAGAGGATGAGAGCCTGTGAGCTTGTGAGTGCTTGTGCGGGTGTGTGTGCTTGCGTGCAGCAGAAGCTAGGGAATAGAGCTGGGAAGGAAGCTGAAAGAGAATAAAGGAAGCTGCAGTGGGAAGCTGTGGAAGCTGCTCAAACCCTGCCTTGGCATACATGTCTTCATTGCCTCACCTCCGCTGGCCGGAGGCTGGGGGTCTCCGACATTAGTTATGTAGTGTATTTTCATTTTGTCCTAAGTGTGGGTCTTAGGTGTCTCAGTAATATAGCATAGAAACACAATTTCATTTGTGTATTGTAAGCTATGTTTAACATTATACATAGTAATGCTTTTAAGTATAGTAAAATCTAGGAACTATACAAGTTTCTTGTGATAAGTGAAGGCATTCATATCTAGCTAATTATTTGGAAATGAGTAATATGGTATAAATGAACTTTAGTCAGTATGACAGTGGTGTCTAGAATATTAGAAACAATATATTAAGCTTTTTTTTAAGTCTAATGGGACTGTATAGATGGATTACCCTACCAATAATGATAGTAAAACATAGTTAATACAATATCCAAGTTGAAGAAGTCAGTATGATATTTAATTTCTGTATTTGATTAGGAAGTTATAATGGATGATGCCACAGAGCTTACATTGAGTGGTGTTTAATTTGGGAAGACCTCAGTTCTTGAGGATTGAACATACCCTTGCAATTCACAATATTGTTGAGATCTTATTTCATAAGGAGACATTAACCTATTAGTTTATAGATAATGTAAATTGAAATTTATTTTGCTACAAAGTATTCTTATAAGTAAACTGTCTTAATGTAAGAATTAACCTTCAACTTTTCAACTCTTTAATGCATTGAGATATCAATATAAAAAACTACTTGAACTCAAAATATATGATAATGACTCTGTAAGGTGTTGAAGAGATGACACTCAATTTCCTTGTTCACTTATAGTGAAATTAGTGTGAATGACATATTCAGTGACAGTCAATTAGAACTAAATTGCTTTCTAATGTACTTTTGAATTAATTTCTCATATTTTATCTGGTGTACCATATAAATATAATTAATCCAGGTAAAAATAATATTTCCTGTTTTCATTTATTAGCTGAGTGTTGTTCACACTGATTAAAAGGATTAATGAATAAGATCCTCATTTAATTATACTTATTTGTTGTATATTTACACATGTGTAATAAAATGAAGCTAATGTTTTAAAATTTTAGTCAACAGAATTATGATTAGCAAATGTTAAATTTTAAAATAATGATATATACATTTTGCTTTGTTAAATAGCTTTGATGTAGTAAATAAATATTTAGCATACTAAATGTTAAAAAATATGATTAAAATTTATTTGCGATATTTGTCAAAAGGTACCTATTAGTATCCAAATATTTAACGTTCTTCATGTATATAATCTATCAATATTATTTAATGTATATGTATGAAATTATAAATGTTAGCTGGTCATTTTGGACAAATCCTTATTAGGATATGTTGGAGGAAATTAAGTTTATATGATGGTTATTTTTAAAACCTATTAGATTTATTCTGATATATTATCTCTCTTAATCTTTATAGAATAAAGTTGACAAACAAGATATAAATATACATTTAAATATTAAAATACTATTGCACATAGTTGGTTTTTGAGAAAAGACACATCAAGTCACATTAATTGCTGGTATTTTAAGCAAAATAATAATATATATATATATAATTTTATATTTTGAACAGTAATTCAACTCTTCAGTTCAAGATTCCCACTGCAAAGCTTCTTGATAATGATGAGATTCACCCACTTACTGTGACATTTCCAAATGGCAGAGTCATCAAAGGCTCTAATACTGGACTAAATGATGAGATATTATGTCATCTTAGTTTCAGTTCATCTAAACCTGTTTCATTTTTTACCAATCTTCGTTTTTGTGATGATAGAAATAACTGGTAAGATATTTAAGTATAGATACTTTTTTACTTGATACTGAAGTATACTAGGTTTATATTCTATACTTTGGTAAAGTGGTAAAAGGAATTGCACCTAATATAATGATATTGTATATACAATTTTAATATTCCAAATATAATTTGCTTTAATGATAAATCACAAAATCGTGAAGTATATGCATTTATAGTATTATAACTTGTTAACTTGATTTTTGAGATGCATTCTTTTCATATGTAAATAAAAAGCTGATATGAACAAAAGTTTTTGAAGTAGTAAAGTAGGACATGAAATATGGAGGTACAACTAGATTTGTTTATTGATGATAGTTTGCTGCTTTTGACTTGGAATGCTGTAGTACACCAGAGTTTGCGTGGGAGGCAGATATCAAGGGGCCTGATACAGGGTTTTTTGATATAGGCTTTTTGAAGAACAGCTGTATGATAGATATATATTTCACAAATTATAAGAAAAGATAATCTATTTTATTTCATTCCTGCTGTATTTTCATATCTGTTTTATCTCTTTTATTGTCCTATCCGTTTTCAACACCTTCTTTCTCAAACTTATACAACCAGAGTGAACACACACACACACACACACACACACTCACACACATTGAAAAGTATGTTTAGTAGTAAAGTCTTATGAGTAAATATACTCATAAGAGTCTTCCCACTAAGATAGATTGGATCTCAGGAGATGGCTCCATTGATAAATCAGGTCTGTCTGCACCAGTAAATCTAGAACTGTGAAAGTGATCTCCAGGTTCAGAGACATCCTGTCTTATAAAATTAGTGGAGGCTGATTGAGGAAAAAATAAACATGTAGGCTTCTACCTTTCATATAAATTAACACTGCATGTGCACGCATGCGCATGTGCATGCGCGCGCGCGCACACACACACACACACACACACACACACGGGCAGGAACGTTCACTTTTTAAACTGATGGATTATTAATATGTCCAAACACAAATTATTTACACATTATGGGTAAATAAACTCAATGATATATTATGACAGTCTGTGTCACAAATTTATTAAACACCTATATATTGATTACTAATATTCATTGTTATTTTTGCTCAGGATTGCTTCTGCTATGTATGATCTTTTATAGTTTTGTATGAATTTTAGGATTTTTTTGTGTTTATGTAAATAATTTTGTGAAAATTATACCAAATAGCAAGTTAGCTTTATTAAAGAGATGTAGTTATGGTTCAAAAAAAATTAAATAGACTAAATCATATAAATGGACTTAGGAGTACAAATCACATGATCATCTTAAAACATGCAGGAAAGGCCTTTAACAAAAAACTAACATGCCTTCAAGATAAAGGATGTATATGACAAGGTCACTTCCATCAACTTCCTAAATGCAGGAAAGATCAGAACAATTCCATTGAAATTCGGAATGAAAGGCTGAAGAATTGGGTTGGTAGCTAAGAGCACTAGCTGTTCTTCCAAGGGACCCAGGTCTGAATCTCAACACCCACATGACAGTTCCCAACTGTCTATAAGTCCAGTACCAGGGGGTCTGATATTCTCACACACACATACGTTGAAGTAGGACATCAATGGATGTAAATTTCAATAAAAGGAAATTAGGAATGAAGCAGAGATACAAATATGAATAAAAAAGTCAAATTAATCTTTTAATATCAATGCTAAGATAGTCTAACTTTAGAGAAAGGGCAGAAAAGTTTTCAGTATTGTAAGAGAACTGATATGACATTAGAATTTTATGTGAGGTCTTGGATAATGTCTCCTTACCACTGAGAAGTATATGATAGAATTCATTTGAGGAATAAACTTAATGCTGAAAGATTAAATGCTCACTACTTAACTTAAAAGGAGCTATGGCTCTAAGGCAGGCTTGAAATGCTACCCTGCAGGTGACTCAAAAAAAAATCTTACCTTTGAGGACACAATAAGAAAATCTTGAGCTTCCTGCCTAGAGTAGATGGTGTGTCTAGAAATAATTCTGTAGCAGTGCATATTTATAGTTTCCATTTGATGCTGAGCTTACTAAACTGCCACCATCCTTTAAGCTAGTTTGAAAGGTATAATTTCATCTCCAAGTCCAGATCTAAGAGACAGCATCTGTGTGCTAAAATTTTTCTCCCAGTGATTTATATGTACCATAAACTCTGTGAAGAAGGGATCTGAAAAGATCAAATATGGGAAGATGTCAAGAGAGATTGAACAGTGAAATATTAACAAATGTGAATCAGCATCAGAAAATGGTACTGTGGAAGTCTTTTAGGAAAAATACTTTCCTATTAAGGAAAATATTAATTAGTTTGTTGATTATATTTATATATAATTTCATTTGTTTTAAAAAATTCATTGTAAAATATAATTCCAAACTTACAGCATATGAAATTGGAATACTACTTTTTACTTGGATCTGAATTTGTGGTCAAGTTCTATTATGTATATTGCAAAATTTTATCACACTAAGACAATTCAAGTCTTATGATTTCATTACCATAGCACATGTAGTACATTAATATTGAATAAAATTCTTACATTCTGATGTGGAATGGTATGTAACAGTTCATTTGAATAGGAAGATTTAAATGGTTTATGAACCTAAAACTATATTGTGATTGAGACATGAATTTCAAAGCTTCAGTAAAAAACAGTAAAGGAATATTTAGCAGATGAGGTAGACCCCTCTCTTTCTTTCTCTCCGTCCTTCCTCCCTCAGTTTCTCTCTATCCCACCTTTCCTCTCCCTCTCTTCTTCCCTCTCTCTTCCACCTCTTCCCTCTCCCTCCTATCTCTCTTTCCTCTCTCTTTCTTCTCTCTTTCCATCCCCTCTTCTTCTACTCTATGAATTTACCTCCTTTGAAATAGTTATGATGTTAATGGAACATAATCAGCCTGATAAATATAAAATGATATCATACTATTTAGCATTATGCTTCATATTTTGTCAGATCATAATAGTTCCTTTGCTAATGTAAAATTAAAATATTATAATTACTAGACATTTGTCTCAGAGATTGAACAAGAAGCTTCAACATTACCTCCTTAAAGATACTGGGGGGCAACAATCATAAGAGTTTTTAACCTTCACTAATAATGGATAAATAAGTAGAGATAAAATGTGACTGGAGTGTTGAGTTATAAATTATGAGATGTTTCCGGTCTTATCTGATGAATATTAAGTGGTCATAAAATTCAAAGAAAAATATGAAAGTTTCATAGGGGAAGGAATATCCACATAGTCTTAACAATTCATCCATATATTTATTATCTTTCTAACAGAGATGTCTACAATACACAAATTAATAGAGATAAAAATCAGACGGTAGCTAGTGAGCAAATTGAACATTACTTTTAATGTGGTTGTTACTTCTCTTTTTTAATGATCCTGACAGTATTTTAATTAAGTAATGATAGAGGTTGTGGATTCTGTGAACTTGTTAAAAAATCACTTAATTATGTATCTCAATGAGTGGATTCTATGTGATATAAATTATATACTTAAATACTACTCTAAAAAGAAATGAAGATATCTGATGGATACCAGCATAATATATTAAACAAATTCAGTGTTATTAATACTGGGAAATGTTTTATCACATCACAATGGTATTTATCCATTTCATTATTTATATGATCATACACAATCACATCAAGCATCAATCTTGTCTGCTCGAATGTCTATGTTGATTATTGCCTAGTACAAAAATAACAATTTTAGTAACAATTTTAAGTTACTGGAATACCAGGGCTTTCATTTGATTTCTGGATTTGAATTGAAACCCATTATGGTACAGTGACTTTCTATTGTACTGTTTGTGTAACTAAGCATTTTCAGAGCTTTTTTTTTTTAATAACATGTGCTACTTGTATATGATTTGACATTAGGAAATCTATAAATATTACCGTAATTCACTTACATGGCAACATTAGCTCCATTATTTCAGAAGTACATATAATAAAATGTATCGTACTACTAATTTCAAAAGCAATTTTTTCTATATTTTAATCTCTGTATAATAATACAAATGAATAAAGTATCTCTCTTTCTATGCTAGATACCTTCTCTGATTTCTCCACTCTTTGACCCTGGGATGAGTGCAATTAACTACATATTTTTATTATTCTCTGTTTTTATCCTTGCAGACACTGAGTTTTCTTTGTAGTATTCAACAAGCTTGTTTCGAAATAGGAAAAAGAAAACAGTATACATATTCAAACATTGTTCTTGGAACAAAACTTGTTTTAACTATTTTTCTTAATCATAATGTTTCAAGGGATAGTTTTCATTTTGTTTGTCCATGTTGTACTTTGGTAATAGTGGCCAGGAATAAGCATCTTTTTTTTTTTTTTTTTGAATACTAAGGAAATGTTCCCATTAAAAAAATAAAAGGTGCCAGAAGAACCCAAATACAGTGACCATGTATATATATGAAATTTAAAGTAAAAGTTTTTGCCTCAATCTGATTTGCCTCAATCTATGGCTATTATTTTCTTGAAGCAGGTACCAGGGCTTTAAAGATCCCGTACAGTATATGTGGCAATTATGAACCTAACCCTAAGAACAATTCCTATGTTTTGATTTTATGTCCTGTAATAGATTGTCTACCCAAAAGGTAGTAACAAAATATCAGTTCATGGTATCTCAGTGTACTAGAGCACAGAAGAAGAGCCTCCATAGTTGCTACAGTATTGTTTCTCTTCTAAAATTTTAATCGTTTGTAAACAAAAGTTACCAATAATGTCTTCATGCTATTTAATTTAGAAAATCATTACTGTGAGTAATTAACTGTGCTAATTTCAAATATAATTCCAAAAGATGTGGACTTTTATTCATTTGTCTTTTTGATTGGCTCGTATTCATTATAAATCATTTTGAGTTTTAGGAAGATAATTATCTTTTAGTTTGTATCATGTATTTTGGCCATATTCATTCTTCATACCTTTTTCTAACCAATCTCCTTTCCTTTTTTCACTGATCTCCTTTCATTTCCCAGTTTCCTATTTCCAAGGTCTATCTTTCTCTGTCTATCTGTCTGTCTTTGTCTCTCTCGCACACACATATACATATACATATACATATACATATACATATACATATACATATATTCACAAGTGAGGACAGATTAAAATGCTTTCGGTTCAGTATCCTTGCTGTTATAAACAGTACAGCAGTAAACATGGATGTGACAGCATCTCCTTTAAATAGAATGCTGTGTAGAGGATATTGAGGTTGGATAGTAGTGTACTATGGTAATTCTACTTTTTAGAATGTCCTTAATGCTTGACATATAACTTGAATATATGTTTTGAAACCTTCAGAGTTAATCATCACTTTTCTGGAGTGTATTTTATTTTAATTTTATTTTCTATTTTCTTTCTGTTTTTATTAGATAGGTTCTTTATATTTCAAATGCTATCCTGAAAGTTCCCTATACCCTCCCCCTGCCCCTGCTCCCCTACCCACCCACTCCCACTTCTTGGTCCTGGCATTCCCCTNTGCTGGGTCATACAAAGTTTGCAAGACCAAGGGGCTTCTCTTCCCAATGATGGCCGATTAGGCCATGTTCTGCTACATCTGCAGCTAGAGACACGAGCTCAGGGGGTACTGGTTAGTTCATATTTTTGTTCCACCTGCAAGGTTGCAGCCCCCTTCAGCTCCTTGGGTACTTTCTCTAGCTCCTCCACTGGGGGCCCTGTGTTCCATCCAATAGCTGACTGTGAGCATCCACTTCTGTGTTTGCCAGGCACTGTCATAGCCTCACAAGAGGTCAGTGAAGCTTGTAAACTATTGAAAATTTAAAAATTTAAATTTACAAATTTTCAAGATATTCTTCGTGATTACTAAAAACAAAAGGAAAACAACAAATGATTAATCATTTGAGTTTTAAGCATTATCAGCATTTCAAATAATTAAAAATATTTTTGTCTTAGCTACATGTGAGTGATTAGTTTATTGATAAAAATATTTTTGTTTTTAGGTTCTCACTTCCAGTTACTGCAACATCAGAAAATTGTATTCTTACTATTTATCTATATTTGGCAGTTCATTTGGACACTCAGAGAGTTGTTTTAAAGGAAGGTGAGTTGTTTATGGCTGATTGCATTCTTTCCCTGTGCAGGTTCTTACTAATTTACTATCTAAACAATACTGTATGTATGGGGAATCTCTGCTTCAGTTGTTGGGGTGGTAGCATTTGGAATGTAAATAATAATATAAAAGAATGAAACAAACTACATGCAAAATTAGAATCAAAATGTCTGATCGGCACCTTGAGAACTCACTGAGTTTATCGTTTTCATCAGATAGATATTGATGTATTATTGTCTCAAGTACAAAGTAACACTAGCTTTATGTTCTATTTTATTATACTTTTATTATAAAAATGCTATTTATAGTGAAAATAGTGAATTAAAAATTTACAGCCAGTTATGTTGCATAATGGTAGAGCAGTTGTATATCCTGTACAAAGGGGTGTGTTTGACAGTCAGCACCTGGAAACAATTAATATATGTTTATTAAACATTGATTGATGCCCAGAGCTATGTTTGTTATTAATAAATGAATCTGATAGTGTCATTTATTTCATAAATTTGACAGCATATATGAAGATGCACAAATAGAGGGTTGAGTTTTATGTATAAGGTAGTAGAAATATATTGTACATGGATCTTTGCAGTGCACAAATAGAGGGTTGAGTTTTCTGTATAAGATAGTTGAAATATTGCACATGGATCTTTGCAGTCACTTACAGAAATTATGGGGATATTTGTGTCAAACTTTTCAAATGATAAGCAGCATTGTTTAAGTTTAGAGTAATGTCAGAAATGTTTAGTAGTGTAATAGGATGGGTAGAAGTCACAATGTGCACTGTTAAGTCCATAAGTTTTAGTTCAAAGTTAGCCTTTTTCTTCTAGTTTAATCAGTTTTATTATCCACTTGCCTCTTGAACTGTTAATCGAACTTATGAAGGATACTTGGTACTGTTTGGTACTTTATGGCTTCTCAGAAAAAAAAAAACATCAAAATATATATATCAGAATCAGTAATTTCTCCTTTTATTCCAGTTAACATGACCAGAAGCCATTATTCTCTTCTAGGATAAAAATAATTTTGCTGTATGTGTAAAAATTCTATAAATGAAATCCACTATTTATACATACAAATAAAAAATAAAATCTTTACATAAACTACCATTACTGGTAGGATGAAAACAACACGGTCCCTTTTCTCATAGCTCAGATAGTGGCTACATTCTCATTTTTGGACGTTTTGTCGTCTGTGTTTAAGTCATAACATGCTCCCATGAGTTATTCTACTCTCTGGACGGTTCTTTTTCTGATATCTTTTTGATGATTCAACAGTTATATCTATTATACACTATATAGCTATGTACCAAGGAAGGGGCTTGCCTTTATGTATATGAAATTTTCGTTCATCTTCAATACTCTCATAACTGCCATTTTCCTGCCATACTCCATGTTTAATTTTGATTTCTCAAACTTCACATCTGCATTCTTTTCTGACATTTATAAAATCTTAGAAAATGGAACTAATTTCCCTTTCAGTCTTCTGTCCAGAATGTCTCACATAGTATAATAGATAAAAAACATATTTTTCCTGTATTATCTATGTTATATAATGGGTGATTTTAATTCTAAAACTCCAAGAAAACATTTTTTTTTTTTTTGGTTTTAAGAGACAGGGTTTTTCTGTATAGCCCTGGCTGTTCTGGAACTCTGTAGACTAGGCTGGCCGTGAACTCAGAAATTCGCCTGCCTCTACCTCCCGAGTGCTGGGATTAAAGGCATGTGCCACCATGCCTGGCTTCCAAGAAAACATTTTTATCTGCATATTACCATTAAACATGGGTTATATGTCGAGTAGTATATTCTAACTATCACAAAAATTGAGTTTTAAAGATATTTATAGACTATTCCATTTTGTATTATAGAGTTGCAGAGAGAGAAATACAGAGAGAGCACATGCGGGGTGGGGGGGGGGAGAGGGGGGAGGACTAAGACTCCAAGTGCCCCTGAGACATATTAGGTAAGCTTTCTTTGACAAATTATGACTGGTTTTGCTCTAAAAATATTAGGAATAAACTTGGTATATGACAGCCTATTGATATTTGATGCTGCTTTTAAAGTAATCCTCACTGTGACCTAAGGGTTTTTGGTTTCTTATGTTTAGGTAAGATTCTTTTCAGGTACTTTGTATGAAAGATACCCAGAGTTTAGGGGCTAAAGAGTAGTCCTGGTCCTGGTCTACAGAGTGAGTTCCAGGACAGCAGGGCTACACAGAGAAACACTGTCTCGGGGGAAAAAAAAAACCAGAAAAAAAAAAAAAAAACCAGAAAAAAAAAGAGCAGTCCTGGTGAACCTATGACTTCATTTTTAAACAAAGATTTATTATCTATACAATGGTCTGCCTGGCTGGATACCTGCAGCCCTAAGAGAGCACCAGATCTCGTTATAGATGGTCATAAGCCACCATGTAGTTGCTGGGAATTGAACTTAGGAATGAGAAGCTCTTTTCAATCTCTCCAGTGCAACTTCAATTTTTTCAACTGTACAGGTTTACTTTTCTGACAGAATATGCATATATATGTGTATATATATATATATATATATATATATATATATATATATATATGTTTGTGTGTGTGTGTGTGCGTGTGTGTGTGTGCCTTTTTATGTATGACATATTAGCAACCATTTGGAATATATGCGTTTTTATTTTTATTGGATAGTTTTTTAATTTACATTTCAAATGCTGTCCCTCTTCCAGGTTTTCCCATCGCAAACCCCCTATCCAATCCCACCTCCACATTGCTTCTTTGAGGGTGCTCCACCACCCACTCACCCATCCACTCCCACCTCACTTCCCTAGCATTCCACTACACTGGGTCATCAACCCTCCAAAGGACCAAGGGGCTCCTCTACTATTGATGCCAGATAAGACAATCCTTTGCTACATATGCAGCTGGCGTCATGTGTCCCTCCATGTGTGCTCTTTGGTTCATGGTTTAGTCCCTGGGAGCTCTGAGGGTCTGGTTAGTTGATATTGTTGTTCTTTTTTATTAAGTTAAATACATACTGTGAGTTGAAAACTCTAAATTATATAGCAGTCCAAGATTGGAATATGGTTTTAAATCTCCAAAGTGGTATCAACTCATGAAGAAGTGATTTCATTTTTTATTAGATATTTTCTTTATTTACATTTCAAATATTATACCCTTTCCTGGTTTCTTATCAACTAGGAATAGGTATTTGTGTTAGCAACCCCTTTATGTCTTTTATATTATAATTCCAATTATTTGATGTAGCAACATTTAAAATGTTTTAAATATTTTGTGCTAAAGATAATATTGTTCATTTTTCTACTGATATGACAATCATCTTATCAAATAAAATTCATTAGATTTAGGGACCCATATCACAATTTGTGCCATTTTAATTTTTTAACTCATGTGATAACAAAATTTATATTTAGACTTTCTTTTAGTGTTTTATGTGAATTATGAAATACAATTTAAATACCATATTAAATTTACAAATATTTCTTTGGCTAACTATGCTCTAATTTGTCATTTGTAGAAAAACAAGGAAATATTACAAAGCCTAGAGGCAGTTTTCTGGTTCCACGTAGGGATTCCAAATCATTTGCTTCACAGAAAATGAAAAGAGGATCTCTTGTTCCCAAGTTTAATGATGCTGAGGTTATATGTGGGAACCTATTTGTTGGTATGTGAAAAAATATAATGTACTTATCAAATCTAGTCAATGATATAATCTTAATATCAAACAGCTATTTTGAACAACAAATTCATTAAAAATTATATGGGTTTATCAAAATCAGAGTGGACCATTTGCTCTCTATAAGTTTTTAATGAATATCAGTAGTCATTCTCTATATTTATATTATTCTTAGTGCCTCACTAATATTATATATGCCAAAATTTGTATCTCCTACTCCCATTAATTAAGTAGCTGAATACAAAAACCTACGAATAGTTGTTATTTTTTTTTACATTTAATTAAAATGTTAAATATCCTGTTGATCCCTTATAACTCATTTGTAACATTATAAGTAGCTCCTGTATGCAGATTGTGAACTGCAGATTTATGGGTTTCAATACATGTTCTATTTGGATTCCAGGTTGCCTATCTTACAAAGTAGTAAGCATAGGTAAAATAGGAGTTTGGTATTTTTAAAGATTAACATCAAATATTCTTTATATATATCTGTGTATTATTTTTAAACTTAATTTTTATCAATTGGGCAAATGGAACTTCAATAGTGTGAATCTGTATTTTTGTGATTATATAAGAAAATACTTTTAATAAAGTACAGTATAATAATTTATACTCATTAAAGTTTATATAACACAAAATATTTTGTCATATTTGTGTATTACTCAGAAAGACATTTTGAATATTTAGTAGGTATTTTGTTTCTGTAATTCTTTTAGCTAAACTCTACTTGTATAATAAGCAATAGAAAAGAAATGTAAATAAGCTTTTATTATATAAATAAAAGTAAAACAGTCATATTTTGAGGAATATTTGTGAATATTTCCTGAAAAGTATGAAACATCACTTTTTTCCATATTTAATAAATGTACTTTAAAAATTTTGTATATTTGGAAAAATAATTTAATAATTATTTTAAAATATAATAGATATAAAATATTTTGAAGAGAATAGAAAATTTTGTTGATGAGGTTTAATTTTACCGATTACAAGTAAAGTTAAGTAGAGAAATACTCTGTGTTCAAATAATAATATTGTGCAACAAATGTGGACTCTAGGGATGGAAATTTCACGGGATTATTTTGACTCAGATGAAAGTATTGCAGACAGACTATATGCTACATATCTGGAAAATGAAGAGAAGAATCAACAGTTCTTTGCACCTGCGGAAGGATCAAAGGCTTTTGACTATTTTCAGAAGGTTGTGAATGCAGCTCAGACGTGGTTCAGTCTCTTTGGCTGGCCAGAAGGACCCCATTCTCTTTCTATTCCTGAGACAATAAGAAGGTGACATTTATATGCTTTATAATTTTTTTATTTTGCATTTTTAAAAGTATAGTGTGCTTATAGTCATTTTCAATGAAACAGACTTAGTTTATGTAAACCAATGAATTATTAGGGGAATATGGAGGACAGAATGATGCAATTATAAATTCTGTGATTCATATGTACTTCTTCAACATAATAGTTTTGCTTTAGATTAACTTATTAGTGAGCCATTAATTATATAAAACAATATTTGATTGTGACCTTTAAATAGATTTAGTGTCCTCTGGTCTTATTCGCTTACCTGTGATGCGTTTGTACCCATCACACTGGCCTCCTTCATCTTTTGATGTTTTCTCTTCCATTCTGTCACATGCCCTTTGCTTTTTCTTCTTTAATTTAACCTTGACTGATATTTTTCTCCTTTTCCTATGCCACCTTTGTAGAGAAATTTTAATCTAGCAATATGACTATTCTGGCATGGTATCACATCCGAATACCTTGTAAGTCTGGCTGATCCAACTGGAATGACACACCTTTATTCCCACTGGCTGAAATACAAACACAGCCTTAGCATACACCTGTACACCCTTAACACAGCCTTAGCATACACCTGTACACCCTTAACAATGAAGGTAGAGTTAGTTTATAGAAGGAAGTAGCCATGTTTGAAAGTGTCATGTAATTGAGGGGCATATTATGCATGATATGTATTTAAAAATTTATATTACATGGGAACCTATAGAAATCATATTTAGATTATACAGTGCAAGATTGTACACAGTGAATTTAAGTTGCTTTCTATATTAACGTGCAGTAAGATCATGAACCCTTAATGTCTTTTCTTAAACCCAGTCTGTTTCCAATCCATTCCTTCAGCACCTCAATTGCAGCATTTGTGATATATGTGTAAAAGAGAAGGTATAATTTCTTTGGAAATATTTCAAAACTTAATTTGTGCTTACAGACAATAACCACATGAATTGCATTTTAGAATGTATTTCTCTCTCTACCTTAATATTATTTGTTTTAGTTATTGATCATATTTTTGCATAAAGTGACATTTTGAGACTGTTGTTCATTTATTCCTTTTTACTCATAGGGAAGTGCAGAAAATACAATTCTATTCAACATCCTCACCACCCAAGAAATATTCCAGACAGTATGATTTTTCCAAATATAATAAGACAATTTATGATGTGATACTTCACTTGAGTGGCAAACTGCCACCTGGAATTAACGCAAGCCAGTCCTTACCCGTGGATAACATTGAAAGGGTGATGCAACTCCATTCGCAGCATGCCTCACTTCTAGACTTTATCACGTAAGAGCTAACTTTTACTAGATTAAACATGTAATCATGACTTCCTTGACCTGATAAATGGATAGATGTATGAGTGTTTGCATAGACTAAAGATAATATTGGTCTTTAGCTTAAATATCTCTTGCTCTACACATTGTAATATATATTGTAGTGGTGAAACATACACTATTTAACTAAATATTCCATGAACTTTTTGGATGCGTAATCGAGTATACTACTGCTCAAACTTCATCATGTACCCAGATCATGAGGGTGGCTTGTTAAAACAATATGCTCATAGTTACCCACAAGATTTATGATGCTAATTTAGGTTAAATATAAGATGTGAGATGATGTGACTGATCCTATCCCATGGCCTATTTTAAGCCATATATGCCATAAATCCAGTGATTAAAAAATGAAATTTAAAAATATCCTTAGATTATTAATAGTATCATCTTAGTTTAAGGATATTACAAACTTCTGGTTTTCATAGTTAAGGTGAGAATATTAAAGCATGAGGCTGGGGAGAAGTTCCATAAAAGCTAACAAAGGATAGCATACATGTTATTGTGAGGTCTGTATTACTCTATAGCTGTTAATTGACAAGTTGCCATAAAATGAAAGGACAATGTTATTTTGAAATCCATGGACAAGGTTGATGATTTTTTTATTAGATATTTTCTTTATTTACATTTCAAGTGCTATCCCGAAAGTTCTCTATACCCTCCCCCCGCCCCTGCTCCCCTACCCACCCACTTCCACTTTTTGGCCATGGCATTCCCCTGTGCTGGGTCATATAAAGTTTGCAAGACCAAGGGGCCTCTCTTCCCAATGATGGCCAATCAGGACATCTTCTGCTATATATGCAGCTAGAAACACGAGCTCAGGGGTTACTGGTTAGTTCATATTGTTGTTGCACCTACAGGGTTGCATCCCCCTTGAGCTCCTTGGGTACTTTCTCTAGCTCCTCCATTGGGGGCCCTGTGTTCCATCCAATAGCTGACTGTGAGCATCCACTTC
>NC_034613.1:67675459-67685844 GCF_900095145.1 Mus pahari | reverse complement strand
CAGCCTTGCCTAGTCCCAGATTTTAGTGGGATTGCTTCGAGTTTCTCTCCATTTACTTTGATGTTGGCTACTGGTTTGCTGTAGATTGCTTTTATTAATTTTAGGTAGGGGCCTTGAATTCACAATCTTTCCAAGACTTTTATCATGAGGGGGTTTTGGATTTTGTCAAATGCTTTCTCAGCATCCAGTGAGATGATCATGTGGTTTTTGTCTTTGAGTTTGTTTATGTAGTNGATTACATTGATGGATTTCCTTATATTAAATCATCCGTGCATCCCTGGGATAAAACTTCTTGGTCATGGTGAATGATCATTTTGATGTGTTCTTGGATTTGGTTTGCGAGGATTTTATTGAGTATTTTTGCATCGATATTCATAAGGGAAATTTGTCTGAAGTTCTCTTTCTTTGTTGGATCAAAGATGGCTCTCTTACCAGTGCAGGCAATGAGAACCCTCCAGGCCAGACACCTCTGCTCTGGTGGCAAAGGTGCTGGATGTCTGGAGCCAGAAATGGAGTTTGTCCCACAAGCTGTGTTGCTTCTGAGGGCTGCCAGAAGCAAAGATGGCTCTCTTACCTGCTCAGGCCCTGAGAACACTCCCGGGCAGACACCTCTTCTGTGGCAGGGAAGGTGCCAGATATCTGGAACCAGAAATGAAGTCTGTCCCAGTAGCTGTGTAGCTTCTGCAGTCTGCCCTAAGGTTGATGAATTTATATTGATTTTTTTACCTTCATTTTCAGCATTCTTTTTTACTTAAAATCCCCACACATAGATACTGAGCATAGTCTTTTTTATGGTATCAACTCACTAAATTTCATTTTTATAAGGTTTATACAAATATATACATATACAAATATTTACATATTTGTTTACTTAATTATGAGTGACAATAAAGAACAAAGATCAAGAATACAAATGAAATAATATTCTTTTAAAAATTTGTTCACTGGGAAATTTGAGCCTCTTGCAGTTAATGCTGTTCATGATGTTGAGCAAAACATTTATTATGATTCCCTATCATAGTAATCTTTATTGTCTTATTTTCTTCATGGCCTAGAAATAGAGCTAGACATTTTTAAGGTTCAAAAAGTGACTAAGTTCGAGCAAGATTTAGGCAGTCTTTTATAGAGTTTACTATTAAATATACTGAGATGTGATAAGTGCCTAGCCTTGAACCTGCCCTATGAATAACAAGTTATGTGAGTAGTGAGGAGTAGTTAGTCTAAAACAAGCATCATGTGCTTTCTTGAAAATGTCATAGTGTCTAAGCGTCTGTTATATGTTAACTCAGAACTTGACCATGGCACAGCGGGTGGGGTTACATGCATAAGATAGGAGGTACAAAATTAAGCCAGGCAATAATCTGGCACAATTGAGGGAAAGTGTAAAAAGTCCTCATAAAACTTCTGGGGAAAGAACAGTCAATTTTATTTATTTATTTATTTATTAATTATTATTATTATTATTATTATTATTATTGGTATTATTATTATTTAGAAAAGTGTGCTCTGGTATGCTCTGGTAGATTACTCTTGCGCCAGGGGATTGGCTCAATACCCAGGTTCATGACTGCACCATTGATTGATCTCAGTGTTATTAAAGAAGGAAAGAGCTCATGAAAATGCAAATAGAATATTTTTGTAGGAGGATCTAGGAGAAAGGGAGTGTGGAGTTTCGAGAATGTGTGATCAAGATACTTTGTACACATTTATGAAATTAAAAATAATAAAAGATGAAAAACTATCATGGACTTACACGTACAGAGAGATACATATGAGTACCCTACTCCTGTCTCATCTAAGTGCAAATGCATAACAGATCCAGATTCTGAGAGACCTGAGATAATTTGGTAACCCTTCTATCTTAGTTTGGGTTTTATTGCTTACAAGAGACACCATGAGTAAGGCAACTCTTATAAAGGAACACATTTAATTAAGACTAGCTTACAGGTACAGAGGTTTAGTCCATTATCATCATAGCAGGAAGGATGGCAGAGGTTTAGTCCATTATCATCATAGCAGACACAGATGGTGCTGGAGAAGGAGCTGAGAGCTCTACATCAAAAAGCAGCAGGAGACTGTATTTCATGCAAGGTAGAGATTGACCTCAAAGCCTGCCCCCACAACAACACACTCGAAAAAGGCCACACCTCCTAATAGTGCCACTTCCTATGGTCCAAGCCTTCACACTCTTGGGTGTGTACACCTATTTAAATAATCACACCTCCTTTAGAAAAAAAATAATTCTTTGGAAACAGGAAAGTGTGTGTATGGCTTTACATGGTATTGCGAATTTAAGGAGGACTGTAGTTGAAATTGAGTCTTTACTAACTCTTCCCTGAAGCGATCTTTTTTCATTAGTGGTGCTAATAATGGATAGATCTGAAAATCTGAGATTTTTCCACTAACAACAGAGAGATTCACGAAGCTATATGATATTAACCAAACACAGCTTATATGAATTTTAAAGTTTTCATTTTTTTCTCTAAATCTCTAAATTTGTGGTTCTAAAAACTCCTAATACTATAACCCTTCAATACAGTTCCATATGTGGTGATGACACAGAACCATAAAATTATTTTGTTACTATTTCATAACTGTAATTTTGGTACTGTTATGAATAGTAATGTAAATATCTGATATGCAACCCCCAAAGGGATCATGAACCATAGGTTGAAAACTGCTGCTCTAAATGCACCCAAGGTGATAATGGGAAAATTGATCAGTTATAGAAAATAACAAAATTACAATTATGTAAATATTTTTAACTGTACTGTACTTTTATGCACTGAATTGTGTCCTATTCAAAATTCCTGTGCTATAGTACTAAGTCCTATGATGACAGTTTATAGACAAAAGATCTCCAAGTGAGAGCAGAGACATAGGTAGAACTTTTGTCCTTATAAGAGATTAGCACCTCATAACATATTGGGAACTTTATTAAAATGTTGACATTTTAAAATAAAATGTTATATTTTTTCTTTTAATTCACCATTTTCTACTATAAATCGTCAACAGACTAATTTAGTAAAGTAAACTCACTATTTAAATAAGACAAATTTTAGATACACATGCTTAAAAATGACATTTATATAACTTAATGGACTATTCACTTGGTGCAAAAGAAGGTTAAAATATTTAGCTCTGTGGCACTTGTGATGATTGCATTATTTCCCAGAAGCATTGACATTAACATTGGTCATTCTTGTTTTGACATTTTATGATGTGAGCATTGCAGGTATGGGAGAATGATTTTGGCATTAAAACTAAGCCATTCAGATGTATTTGCTCTTTATCAGCAAATACATGCCTATCAGGATATGTTGACTGTGATAAAAATTACTTAACATTTAGAAAGTGGCAGCATGGTTAATGAAATTGGGCTATTAACCCAAGATATGTGCATATGTCTTATCAAGGAAACAAATGTATTAAATGTATTAAAATTCAGAATGCTATTGTAATTATAAATGCTATTTGCCTCACTTCTTATTCTTTTTTTTTTTTTTTTTTTTTTTTTTTGGTTTTTCGAGACAGGGTTTCTCTGTATAGCCCTGGCTGTCCTAGAACTTACTTTGTAGACCGAACTGGCTTCGAACACAGAAATCTGCCTGCCTCTGCCTCCCAAGTGCTGCGAATAAAGGCATGAGCCCCCACCACCCGGCTTTGCCTCACTTCTTAAATTGGTAACTCAGATGGTACGGACTTTTGCATAGGTAGGAACCTGATATAACTCTCTCTCTTGTGAGGCTATGCCAGTGCTTGGCAAATGCAGAAGTGGTTGCTCACAGTCATCTATTGGATGGAACACAGGACCCCCAATGGAGGAGCTAGAGAAAGTACCCAAGGAGCTGAAGGGGTCTGCAACCCCATAGGTGGAACAACAATATGAACTAACCAGTATCCCCAGAGCTCGTGTCTCTAGCTGCATATGTGGCAGAAGATGGTCTAGTCGGCCATCAATGGGAGGAGAGGCCCTTGGTCTTGCAATGATCAAATGCCTAGTACAGGGGAATGCCAGGGTCAGGAAACAGGAGTGGGTGGTTTGGGGAGTAGGGTAGGGGGGAGGGTGTAGGGGGCTTTGGGGATAGCATTTGAAATGTAAATGAAGAAAATATTTAATAAAAAAAAAGAACCTATTTAGTGGTTACATGAATCATGTTTAGAGATTAAGGTAGAATTTTAAGGACCTCACTGTTTGAAGCCTTTGCTTAGAATTGATTAAATCATTATACTTATTATTATTTTTAAATACTCATTGTGAACTTAGAATGTCCAAGCAGAAAAAATATATAGAAATATAACTAAATATGTTATTAAATATAATTTTCTATATGATGAAAAAGTAGACATAAAATTTATTGGTAAGACATAACCATAATAACTGTGGAGTCATAAAATTGGTCCTTGAGAAATATTCAAAATAAAAAAACAGATGTGAATATTAGTATCAACAAATACATTAATCATCCTCAACTTTTACACAGCTAGATTCTGCTGGACAATAGAGTACTCATAAAAAGTTATCTTCCTTCTTGAGAAGCTCACATTTAATTTGTCCTGTTTCATTAACTTGCAAATAGCCTTTGTTGTAAATGATAACTTGCTTGTGAAGTACTGCACTGCTTTAGTCACAAGGAACTATTCTAGTTTCTGCATATGTCTCTGATTTGTCTTTTGTTTTAATCTGAAGATATTTCATAAGATTTGAATTTCATAGGAATATATGTACTATAATTCTTATTTTGGTCTCAGGTTGCTCATTTCTGCTAATGAGTAGTGTTATAAAGGGGAAAAAGACTCAATGTAACACTGTATTAATTTAAATTTGATGGCAGTTTGTAGGCATAATATACATAGGGCAAGAAGTGGCTGAAAAATCTCAAACAATAGATGTTGGATGTTTGCTTCTTGTATTAGCGTAGACTAGTCCAGAACCATACAGGATTGAAGAACTCTAGAACTCTGCTAACTACTTTAATTTCATGTGTCCCCTTCCTCACATTTCTATTATGATTTGTGAGTAAGACTGTCAAGGTATTGATTTTCAGTGCCTTCTTAAACTTCTTTTCTTCCTGTTTTCCCCTGCCCCCCCCCCCACTTCTCTGTAACCACGGGAATAAACTGCTGAAGATATATTCTGTATTGAGCATTAGTTGTAGAGTTGTTCATTAATGCTGTTCTGCATAATGCTTCTCTGTGTTCACTAAATGAGTTAAACACCCAAATCTCCACTAGAAAGCACTTTGCAACTTAATGTTCTTGATTTTTGCTTGGTGGTTCTGTTCATAAGGATCCATATGAAAGAGGGCAGATTAAATTACTTTTGAAATTTTACTGTTGAAATAGTATATGTATGTATTCATATGTTAAATGTGGTCCATTATACATATGCATAATTTAAAATTCATTAGTTTATACTATCTCAATTTTATGCAATAAACTAATCCATAGTTTTCAATATGCCATTGGAAAAATAATAGTTGATTAATAGCTTATATTACAGTTTTAGGCCTATCAGATGATAGTCATTCATTTGAATTAGATGACTAGTGATCTCATAGGTTAATTTTTTGTACTTAAGCATTTTATAGATTTTTTGAAAGTTTCATTGTTAGGACAATAATAAAATTTGCCTTGACTAAAAAGACACAAATCATAAGTCACTACATATTTAAACAGCTTATGAACATGGATAACTGTAATTATAAACATTAAGTTTTCTTATTAATCACATGTTATAAGAGTAACATGCATCATTATTAAGAGATTTTAAATTAATTATTCAATTGACATAGCGAATACGACAGTACTGAAATAATTTAACTGAAAGTCACATCAAATGTTTATAATAATTCTATAATTTGGGGTTTTCTTTTAGTGCTCAAGGTGGATGCATTTCTCATGTACTGCCAGAATTTTTGCTTGAACCAAAAGATTATATGAAGTGGCTGGAAATTACAGTAAGATAATTTCTAGGAATAATATATACAGTCATTAAATTTAATAATATGTGGTCTTTTAAAAATGAGTCCAGTTTAGAATTTATAATTAAAATATCTAAACTGAAGCCTATCTTAACAGCTAGTGTGTGTGAATTTGTGTGTGTGTTTGTGTGTGTGTGTGTGTGTGTGTGTGTGTGTGTGTGTGTGTGTAAAAGTGAGGGCATTGATTAAAATTTTTATGAGCTTCCTATGTGAAAATTAATTGATGGAATTCTTTTCTTGCAGGTTTAAGTGCATGATATGCATGCATGCATGCATGCATGCATGTATATGTTTATGTACATGTGTATGTGTACAAGTCTGTGTGTGTGTGTGTATGAAATCTCGTGTGTGTTTAAGCATATAGAAGCCAGAGGGTGATATGCACTGTCTACTTTGCATTCTATCTTATAGGTTAAGACAGGCTATCAGGCAGTTGTATTTGAAGCTAGACAGAGATGATTCATTTTTTTCTAGCTTGCCATATTGCTTTAGTGGATCCTGCTTGTCTGCCTCCTGGGAACTAATACTAAAGGCAAGCCACTACTCTTACCCCACTTTAAGTGGGTGCTGGAAATTCAAATGCTATTCCTCATATATACATTATATCCACTGAGGATATGCAAAGGAAAAATGCATAGACCTATGGAATTTTATCTTTAAATATAAATTATTTTGTCTAGAAAACATTATTTAATTTTACAAAGAATTTTTGTAGTATTAAGAGAGAGCAGAGACATTAAATAAGAAATGCATAGTTTTTTCAAAGTATGCCGTGTATTTTATGAAAACCTCTTGCTGATAGAATTATTTTTTTTTAGGTAAGTTATTTTTAGTTGTGGAAGTCCCTTACTTAACCATTTGACATGGTCAAAAGAATCAGGTACCTGTAGTATGGACTTATGCTGAGTTTTTGTGTGTTATTTAAGTGTGTGGATTTTCTGGACTCAATTCAGGTGAACTTTGTTTCTCTTTCCATCTCGTCTACTAGAGATGGCAGTAATAAATGTAGGAAGAGATATAAACAGGTAACTTTTATCCCTGGCAATTCTCTGTGTGCACGGTTTCAATGCTTTCAAAGAGTTAAACATCTTGATGAATGTATAAAAATGAACATGATCTGGATGTTTTATGAAAATGGAAAATTCTATATTGTAATTAAACAATGACACTAGTATTTGCTTCACATTTTCATTTATGCTGTTGTGTTTCATTTCTAAAAGACATCCACTAAAAGTACGGCTCTCTCCACACTTAAGGGAAACTATTCTGTTAATATAGATATGGATAATTTTGAAGCCTGGAGTATGCGGGCATGGACAGATGTATTTCTTCAGATATACAAGGTATTATTTCCACTCTATTTTGCTGCTCTTTTGTTGTTGTTCTTCATTCACACAAGTTGTGCAATAGTTTAGAAAATGATGTTATAAAGGATTTTAAAGCACATTGGTACAAATAACGTATGTTTTCCTTCTGTATGGAGATATAGGGAAATGAGTTATCCACAGCTGTGGTTGTTGTCTTCTCTCCTTAGTACTGTGCTTTCATGTATGTATCAGCCTTTCTGATTAAACATTTTTTTAAATTCAGTTAATATAAACTTTTCATATAATACTACTAATTATATTTTAAGTTAATAACATTTTATTCTTATAAAATTATACAGCCAGAAGATTTGTAACTACATTTAAGTGAAGCACCATATACACAGACATTATCCAGACTTGTAGTTGCAATACCTACTCCTTTTTTTAACCCTCTTTCTACTCTGCTGAGATTCGTTTTTTAGCTTTCAGTTGTTCTCCTTTATTATCCTGTTTCATGGCCATTATCAATGTAGCTTCCTATAGCAGTTTGTTTTTAAATTGTATTTTTGGGGTGTGATCATGTTTCAGCTACAATGACTTCTTAATTGTAAAACTGAGCCAATATGAAGCCCTTTTCCTTAAATTGCTCTTTTCACATATTTTGTTATAGCAACAAAAAAGTAACTAATGCAGATGTGTAAGATTCTTGATACTCAAAAATTTAAGTTTTGTGAACTGTAAGAATAGGAAAATCATACTAGATTTACTTTTTCCCCCCTTTTTTCAAGACAGGGTTTCTCTGAGTAGCCCTGGCTGTCCTGGAACTCACTCTGTAGACCAGGCTGTTCTGGAACTCAGAGATCTGCCTGCCTCTGCCTCCCAGGAGCTGGGATTAAAGGCGTGTACCACCATTGCCAGGTCCAAATATACTTTTTGATGAATTGATATTCTCACAGATATGTTGTCAAGTATAGCTTTTTAAAAAAAATATAGGAAGCATATTGTCATAAGTTGCATAGTAAGGAACCCCATATAAATGGTATGCAAGCAAGAAGCTGAAGGTTAAACATTTACCATTAGTGGCATATCTCTCATTTTTTCTTATTCCTGAGTGGGTACGTTAAACCAGAAATACTAATGTCTTCCCTTACTAATGTACCTAGGTTAATTACCTTTTCAAACATGATTTTATTTTATTTTCATCTGATTCTATTAACTTTTTTTTTTTTTAATTCCAGGTTACGATTCTATCTCGGGTGACACCACATTGCTCCAGTTCTTTGCCAATCTTTCATGGGGAGAATAAATCAAAAATCAGCCCTTGCTTTGCATCTAGCAACATATATTCAGATTCTGAAAGGATTCTACTTAGTTGGTTGAATACAAACTATGAAAGTCAAAGAACTAGTATATGGAAAAATAATAAAAGTGGTATGATTGTTTTCATTAAACAGTTCTAAGTTATAATGCATAAATTGGTATAATAAGAGCCAGGAAAACACACTCAGAATCTTTGGATTCTAGACTACCTACATAATTTATTCTATGTTGTATGAGACAGAGAGAGAGAGAGAGAGAGAGAGAGAGAGAGAGAGAGAGAGAGAGAGAGAGAGCGAGAGAGAGCGAGAGCGCGCGAGAGCGCAGTTCACAATCTTCAATGCGGGATTGTAAAAAATTATATTTAGTATTTGTTGGAGGAGAAATAATGAACTGCATTTGCAATCCCAATCAAAATTCCAACTCAGTTCTTCATAGAGTTAGAAAGAGCTATTTGCAATTCTTTTTAGATTAACAAAAAACCTAGGACATTGAAAACTATTCTTATTCATTTTTTCAGAGGAAGGAAAGTTTTCATCTTGAATTAGGTGATTTCTATTGAAATATTGCTGTTTTTTTGTTGTTTAGATCTCATTTTACGTTTGATTTAGATATATAGCTTTTTATTTTAAAGTAGCTTATATTACTGATATTTTAATAGAATCAGCTTTCTTTGTTTATATCCACGGGCATGGTCAAACCACTTGAGTGATTTTGTATATCTTTAATTTTTATTTACTATTTTATTATAACATACATGTATACAATGTATTTCAATCATATTCAGGCCTAACATTTCAATCAAACTCTTCCTAGATCCCCCATGTGTCTCCTTCCCCTTTTCTCCTCAGTGTGTGTGTGTGTGTGTGTGTGTGTGTGTGTATGTATGTGTGTATGTGCGTATGTGTGTATGTATGAATGCATTTTCTTTAAACATTTGACAGACTTTTGTGTGGGTTACAATTTGTTATGAATTAAACTTAAATATTTCATTTAAATCTTTTATGCACATGTTTTCATTTCTGTGAGATATATAGCTAGCAGTCATATACCAAACTTGGATTAGTAATTTATTGATATAATTCCAATGATTTTGGTCATTGTTATCTTCATTATATTGATAGAACCATGGAAACATCACCATAAACCCATTTTTAATGTCTGCTTGTGGCACCTATTATTAATAGCAGTTATTTGTTTTTCCCTACATAAGAAAACAGTAACCATTATAGGTTTGATAGATTTACTTATTGAGTCTGTTTCATTTAACCCAAACCATAACAAGTGTATTTCAACTTTAACTATTTACAATATTTAATATAGGACTATTTGGCATACTATTTTTTTTTTTATTTTTCCAATTTTTATTAGGTATTTACTTCATTTACATTTTAAATGCTATCCCCAAAGTCCCCTATACCCTCCCCCACCCTGCTCCCCTACCCACCCACTCCCCTTTCTTGGCCCTGGTGTTCCCCTATACTGGGGCATATAAAGTTTGCAAGACTAAGGGGTCTCTCTTCCCAATGATGGCTGACTAGACCATCTTCTGCTAAATATGCAGCTAGAGACACGAGCTCTGGTGTCTCTGTTTAGTTCATATTGTTGTTCCACCTATAGGGTTGCAGCTCCTTGGGTACTTTCTCTATCTCCTCTATTGGGGGCCCTGTGTTGCAACCGATAGCTGACTGTGAGCATCCACTTCTGTGTTTGCCAGGCACTGGCATAGCCTCACAAGAGACAGCTATATCAGGGTCCTTTCAGCAAAATCTTGCTG
>NC_034613.1:67668522-67674654 GCF_900095145.1 Mus pahari | reverse complement strand
GGAGTATTCCTCTTTCTCCACATCCTCGCCAGCATCTGCTGTCACCTGAATTTTTGATCTTAGCCATTCTGACTGGTGTGAGGTGGAATCTCAAAGTTGTTTTGATTTGCATTTCCCTGATGATTAAGGATGTTGAACATTTTTTGAGATGTTTTTGGATGGTCCATCCTTTCGTCTCAGCTCCAAATTTTGTCTCTGTAACCTCTTCCATTGGAGTTTTGTTCCCAATTCTAAGAAGGGGCAAAATGTCCACATTTTGGTCTTCCTTCTTCTTTAGTTTCATGTATTTTAAAAATTTGGCATACTATTTTTTATTGTAATCTGAACATTAAAGTTAGAATCAAGAGTTTAATGTGCCCCTTCCTCTTAGACTGGCAAAACTAAGAATAAGAAGTAAAGAATACAGCAGGCACTTTTACATGCATTACAAGCAGGTAATTGTAGTAGCAAGAAAAATAGGCTTAGGACAAGTTAACAATCAAAGAAAGCACGCATTCTGGGTTGGACCTGAGTTCCTTCGTCTGGTGATCTAGGAATGTGGTAACAGGTTTCTGTTCTTACTTTTTAAAAGCAAGAGTAAAATAAGTATTCTATAGAGGTTTTGGTTTTACATTAATCACATGCCTTGAATATATAAATTCGTAGTAAAAGTATCAAATTCATTTATTTCAAGTCAGGCAAGATGGAAGAAATATAATAGAGAAACTCATTGATATCAGAATTCTTCAACCATTGATTAAAATAAAATAAGTTAGTTTGTTTCATTGTGCAATTCAGTTTCACAATGAAATGTTTTAAAAAAATAACTAGAACAGATATGTTGAATATTCTCAGTAGAAATCAATGATAAATATTTGAAATGTTGAATATGCTAGTTACCCTGATTTGAGTACCATGAATTATATCCAAGTTTTCAAAAATCATACCAACCTCATATATTTGTACATTTATTCTGATAGTTAAAATAATGTGAATTTTTATAATAGCAATAATTTTGTAATATAAATATACTTAGTAATAATTAGGTGAGTATTAAAATGGTTCAAATTTTGTGACATGTTTTATTCTCACTAAAACTGATAAAATGATCTTGAAATCTAAAATAGAATTAATTTACAAATTCTAATATTCATTAAAATGTATTTATATTTTTGTTACTTTAAATGATTTAATGTTTTACCAACACTTTTTTCTTTATTTGGATGAGAGTGTGCTGCAGGTTCTAGACTGGATTTCTCTGTGTAGTCCTGGCTGCCTTGTTACTCCCTCTGTAGACCAGGCTGTCCTTGAACTCTTAGACCCACCTGCTTGTGCCTCCTGAATGTTGGGATTAAAGGCATGCACCACCACTACCACCTGGGTTTATTTCAATTTTAAGATACCTATTTGAAAGAATGTATGGTCAAACTGGATGAAAATAGAAACTCGAAATCAATTTTAATTTAAACGTGTCTAGTAGAATTTAAAATACTTTATTTCTGAGAATTGAAGACTAGATAAAGCTGTTGGTTCCCTGAAGATTTTGCTAAGCTACTTTTGTATTATAGTAAATACTGGGTAATGTCTAATATTTCTGTTTCCAATAACCTTTCTTCTGATGCCAGTGTTGCTCATTCAACTTAGCTGCCTTTATTTTTTATAAAACCTTAGAATATAGAAGAAAGAATAACCTATATCAAAAGAGCTATCATAAAAGCAGAAGAAATCTTTGATATAACTAAGCCTGATGTAAACTGTAGTGACATTTTCTCAACAGCCTTTGACATAAAAGACAATGTACAGGCATGGAATCAGAGTAGAGAACGTTTTATTAAAGTTTGTTTCACCTCTTTTCAACATTGTCCTAAAAAGCACTTCCTCTTTTTCTTACCAAAAGCCATACTTGTTCAGCAAAGGTCCATGCTTGCTGGTCTTTGACAAGTTATTTTTATACCAAGACCGTTCTAATATTGTGATGGATTAGACAAACAAACAAAACTTTATTAGTACTAGTGTTTTCTGCAGGTACAAGAAAATAGCCAGGGGTTTGGGGGAATTAAAATAGCAAAAGCTAGACAAACAGTTAGGTTTTCTTTAAACTCCCCTGAATGCTCTAATTGTAGGGTAAATTTAGGTTGGACCAGGAAGAAATGATATAATAGCCTGCATGTAATCATTTTAGATGCAACTTAAAACCGGTAAGAAGTAGTGTTGTTAGGCATCTAGTAAAAGTAGCATATATACCAGCAAGAAAGCATGAAGCTCTCAGAGACCACAGTTGGATATCTGGTTAGGAAAAAAATCAGAACTAAGTTTAAATGTAGAAAATATGAAAGATACCCAGAGGGCAAGAATCTGTCCATGAATGGATCCATCTTACCAAAATCCAAATTCATTTGTCTGAAGGGAGAGAGCTTAAACTGAGAATCCCCAGGAAGAAATTCCCTTTTCAAAAATAATCTCTAGGGGGAAATTCTTCCTCAAGATCACCATGAAAGACATCCAAAGGCCTATAGCATTGTGGTTCTTATGGAGGAGCAGGCTACATCTCCACTTGGCACAGAAATCTTCACTAGTTGTTGTTTTTGTTGTTGTTGTTGTGCTGTCTTGGTAGGCATCCAGAAGTAACTTTGAAGAGTTATTGAGTCTTTTTTCAGAGCTACAAAGACTGGGCAATATGTGGAAGGGTTAGAGTGCTTGCAAGGAGAACTTGAGAAGTCACTCTATGTACCTGAAGATGAATCCTTGATTACAACTGAGCTCATATTTAAGGGATCGCCTGAGTCTCAGAAGAATCTTGACCCTTACACTTTTGAAATGTATTAGATGTTAAAGAATGTGGTTATTTTGATGCTCGACTAAATGCATTTTGCATTATAAGACAGCTATGTAACTATAGAATTAAAACGTAAAGATAACAGCTTATAAGTGATTATGATTAACTCTCATGTTGACAAGAGATAGGGAGGGTATCTCTGATCTTAACTTTATTCTGCTTGATTCCAGTAAGAGTGTATGAGAAAAAAATCTATGGGGAATCTGTAGGTTGTTGATGTTTTGAAAGTTTGAAAATGAGGAAAAATCTATTACCAGTAGCAACAAGTTCTGTCTGGTCTCTTCACCACCAAATTTTGGGTATCTTTTCAGATATATGGTTGATACTCAGATACTTACCTTATTCCAGTTTTAGTATACGGAGTTCTTTTATTATTTTGTTAATACCATAAAATTACAAGGAATAGCATGGCTTTTTAGTCTTAGTACTCTTACATGTTGTTCATTATCAGTCAAATATTTGAACAAAGCATATAGAATGATATGGTGACATAAGTCTAAAAGCCCAGTACTTGAAGAGTAGAGGAAGTCGAATGAGACTTCATAGATAGTCCAAGGCAACCCTGGGACACATACATGACGATCTTTCTAAAAAGTGGGAAGAGAGGGAGGGGAGGGGAGGGGAAGGGAGGGGAGGAGAATGGAAGGAAAAGTGAGTAATGCCAAATATGAGGTTTCTGCTTTATTAACACATAAAACAGTGATTTTCATACTGGTTGATGTAGAAATAAGACTCAACTTACAAAGAGAAGGGTGTCTGCCATAGTTGACTACATCAGTTAATGTAACTAAAATAATTCTATATGTAGAGATAGTCCCATAGCCTGTGTACTCTCACCATTAACCGTGCATGTGTCACATTGCCAAAGATAACTGTCATACCTAGTATTCATGAAAATCGTATTTTTTTAAATTAAAGCATAGTTTTGTTTTGTCTTCAAATTGTTATAAGTTACCTTTCAAGAAATTTGAAATATTGTTATATTTGTCTTCCTTAGATGTGCCCCCTGGAAGATGGATAGTGAATTTTGACTCAGACCTTTTTGATGGCCTTGTGTTTGCTACACAGCTGGCAGCATACTGCCCATTTTTGGTAAGAGTTACTTCATTGTCCAATGGTAGTCTTCTGAATGAGAATAGTTATTAAGATTTGAAGTTTAGCCAGGCATGTTGGCGTACGCATTTAATCCCAGCACTTGGGAGACGGAGACAGGCGAATTTCTGAGTTCGAGGCCAGCCTGGTCTACAGAGTGATTTCCAGGACAGCGAGCGCTACACAGAGAAACCCTGTCTCAAGCCCCCCCCCAAAAAAGATTTGAAGTTTATTTCCTGTAAACTGCCCTCTTAAATGCCTTAATTGTGACTAAAAATATGAATGTTACTACTTAGCATTAACTTTTTGTTTATACTTAACTGTTGACTACAATATTCTATTTCAGATGCTAAGATCCAAATTATTCTTTGTTGTACTACAAGGAAAACCTACATTTATCTGTTTTTATTCCATTAATTTATGCTCTCCTTGCTTTAACTTCCAGATTGAGACTTATTTTATAAATATGTACACACAACCAAAGCGCCCAGAACAATATTTGCACAATTGTTTAATTATTATAAATAGTCTTCGTGAAATTGGATTTGATTTAAACATACAGGTCAGTAACTTCATATCTCAGTGCTTTCAAAGTTTATATTTTTTATTTCTTTAATTTGCTCATTTATAATATCCATTTGCATACTCATTTTAAATCTAAGTTGAAACATGTTTTCTGAGTTGATCTATGGAAATTCAAATATGATTAAAATTAATGCTCTGGCAATTTAAAAAATATGTAATTGTTTGATATTATATATAATTGTGCTGTTTTAGAATCAGTTTTAAAATGAAGAAATGAAAAAAAATTGTTTTGGAATAAAGTTTTACACACACACACACACACACACACACACACACACATTGACTTATAAGTAATGTTCCTTTTTTTTTTTTCTCTTACCAAAGAAAAGTAACAAGGACTTTATTCAGACTTATAAAATATGAAAGAATTCATGTCTGTGAGATCAAGCCTATAATAAAGATAAGACTTAATGCAGAAAGAAATAAAAACAATTTCAAACAAATAGCAACTACAAGAGTAGTCGACAATATAAAACCCCATTTTCCACATTCATATCTTTCAAACAAATATGTGGCTTGTGGATTTTGAAGAAAAATTGACTACAAACATAGTTAAACACCTTTGGAGGAGCAAAATGAAAATACACAATTATATGTGAAATAATGTATTATTTAAATTTAAACTGTGATATATAAAAATGTATAATTTAAATTGTTGAAATGTATAATTTAAACTGTTCAATAATTATAGAAAACTAAGATATAGAAAAACATAAAATAAAAAGTATGCTGCTACACAGATATGAAAGCATGCAAATATTTATAAAATGCAGAAGAAACAATGCTTAGAGAAAATGTATTTTTATAATGGACATTGTGAAGAACTTGCCGTTTTCAAAATTTCCACAAAAGAAAAATATTAAACTGAATTAAGCAGAAGAAATGGGATAATAAAGATATAAAGCCAATATACAAATAACAGAGAAACCATTAAAACAAATATTAAATCTTGTAGAGAATATAAAATATATTAAAAGATACTTTGTAGACTGAGGATATAGCTGAGAGTTAATATGCTGACCAACCACTGAAAACATAAGCCAGGGCCTCAGTTAGACTCCGAGCACCTTGATTAAGATAATGAGGGAAGAGGTAATAAATAAATATTGAGTATCATGAATGAATGATATCATTACAAATTCTATAAGGATTTTAAAACTTAGAAGACATTTTAATTAGCTATATGTCAGTAATATTGGAAATCGATGTAATATGGGAAATTGCTTTCAGTGATTTAACCTTATCAAAAATGATTAAGCCAAAGGACTGAATATTCTGCTATTAGAGAAATTAATTTCTAGTTTAAAAGAATTATATAAATAAAAGATCAGGCTCAGATGTCTTTATTGGTGAAGTTTATAAAAAATATAAAAAGAAATAAAATTGATTCCAAATAAAGGTATCCAATAAGTAGGAGGATAGTGTGTGTGTGTGTGTGTGTGTGTGTGTATGCACATGTGTGCAAACATCTGAGTTCAAGGTAGGGTGTCACCTTCTACGACCTGACATCTTATTTTTCTTTTCTTTTTTTTAAATTTTTTTTATTATTATTTTCTTTATTTACATTTCAAATGCTATCCCAAAAGTTCCCTATACCCCCCCCCACCCCACCCCTGCTCCCCTACCCACCCACTCCCACT